>NC_084482.1:199867372-200062372 GCF_030035675.1 Rhineura floridana
AAAAGACAATACCTCTAGTTAAAAAGAGAGAAAGACCCCAATGGATGACTGAAGAAACTCTTCAAATGGTTAAAGAGAGAAGGAAAGCAAAAGCAAAAGGAGACAGAAACACAGTCAGGACCCTAAATGCAACAATACAGTGACTAGTATGTAGGGACAAAGAGAACTATTACAATAGTTACTGTATAGAAATAGAAGAGGACAACAAAAAGGGTAGAACAAGAGAAATTACAGGGAAATTTAAACCAAGAGTAGGGATGTTGAATAATCAACAGAGGAACACACTGACTGACCGAGATGAAATAAAAGGAAGATGGAAGCAATACACTGAAGAACTCTACAAAAGAGATGCCAGGATGACAGATTCATTCACAGAGGAACTGTATGATGAAGAACCAGAAATTTTAGAATGTGAGGTGAAAGCTGCTCTTAAAATGCTTGGAAGAAACAAATCACCAGGAATAGATGGCATACCAATAGAGTTGTTACAAGCTACTGAGACTGAATCTGTTCAAATTTTGACAAAAATCTGTCAAGAAATATGGAAAACTAAACAGATTGGAAGCTTTTAGTCTCTTCGGTGTTGTCTGGAGAGCAGAGCCTGAGGATGGACTACAAACTGGGCAGGTAAGCTCACCCCTCCTATTAACCACACCCAAAGGCCAGTACATTTGTGGGCCATCATTTAGCACTGGAGTCCCCAATGAGGCACCCATGCACACCACAACACCCTCAGGCACTCCCTTCAGTGCCCACTCAGGGCACCTGCCACCCATTTTTAGTTTACTAATGTTTTTGGTTGGGGCAGGCATTGCCTGTATATTGAGAGGATGTTGAGTGTCTCTTTTCTTTTTGGGAGGTGGTCTAGGCATTTTGCCTATTGTTATAACCATCACTAATTGTTCTTTTGTACAATGGGTAATTTGTGATGTAATTTGTTTTAAATTGTTCTTAATGTTTTTGGACCTTAGGGTGAAGGATGGGTAATACATTAAAACAATAATAATGCCAATAAATTTATTATTATTACTATTATTATTATTATTTATTCCAAATGTGTTCCTGGGCCCAAAAGATTGGTCACCTCTTATTTAGCCTTAAGCCCCCAGGCCAAGAGGCAAGCCAAGCAAGTATACAACAACAAAATCGGAGGCATTCTGGAGCTTGCTGTAGCGTATTTAATGGTATCTATACATAGACACACAAACAAGCCTTTGATTAAAGTTTAATTTTCCATAATTTCTGTTGTTTTCTGGAGGGGTAGCCATGTTAGCCCGCTACAGGAGAGAGCGCCAGTGAGGCTTCCTTCC
The DNA here is from genome assembly GCF_030035675.1 of Rhineura floridana. NCBI lineage: Eukaryota > Metazoa > Chordata > Lepidosauria > Squamata > Rhineuridae > Rhineura > Rhineura floridana. Next base: position 199,868,683 of record NC_084482.1, read on the forward strand.
CCAGCCAAAAGAAGGGGAGAAGGGTCTCTCCAGAGAATGAGGCTTTTGCAAAGACAAGTAGTTGGTTTCCTGTATCAGCATCAAAAAAGGCCACTCGTTGCCCTGCATAGTTCACAGTCACTCCAATCCTCTTCAGCTCCACAGTCATGCAAAGACAAGAACGAGGGCGGTCAAGAGGCCTGTACCGACCTTTCCACTTCCCCATAGCCCAGATCCCTTCCTCAGGAGTAAAGCTGAACTTGCCCTTTCTCTTCAGAGACTTCCTGGCAACCCCCACACCCCATTCTCCTTCCTTCCCCACAACTACTTCCCAGCTGTGTCTGCCTGCTGTAAACCCCTCACCGTCACACCCCAGAACCACAGTAAGTTGGTCAAATCTCTGAGGATTCTCAGGCAGTTCTTGACTTGTATCTTCCCATCTCACACTCCGGCGATTCTCAGACAGGATGAGTTGGGGATGAGCGGTGTCCGGATCCAGAGTTATATTTGCTGTTGGAGTTGGAACAGGGGAGAAACAAAGGAAGAGAAGTGGAATCAGCTAGAAGAATGACAGACAGACATCCTGAGCTTCAAAACATCCCAGGAAACATCTTCCCCACCCCTAAAATCAGCAGAGTTTCCATGCGCTACATTCAGGATGGGGATGCCCCTCTTTCTTTCAGACTTTGCCCACATTTGGAGAATTCTGGTGGCAGGTTAGTCAAGAACAGAAAATACCAGATTCAGGTTTTTCTTTAAAATATTTAAATCCTGCTGTTCCTGCTATTCAAGATAGGAGAGAGACCCATAAAAACATGTTTGTGCTTCTCTAATTAAGAAAGTTGGAGGGAAATGGGACGCAGGAGAGAACAGAATATATGCCCCCTCACCACCTCTTGTGTGCATTGGACATTTATATCTTCCAGGTAAAATATGGGTGGCTCACTGCTCACTTCAGTTGAGCAGGCACCAGAGCAGGCCCTATGTATGGTTTGGATTGGAATGGCATCAGTGCAGCAGACCTATATGGCAGTGCTAATTCAATCGGGGGCATTGACTGGCATTAACGTTTATGTTAAAGAACCTTCACAGTATGATTTTCTTGCTCCTTGCCCATTGACAATGCCAAAGTATACTGAAGGCTCTTTGGCCTATTCTTCTCAATGCAACAGGGGTGATTTTCAAGCATTTTTCCTACCCTCAAAATGTATGTACATATTGTTGTTGTTGTTGTTGTTAATAATAATAATAATTTGACACTTACTCAGGGGACTGGAAACAAAGCCCTATGAGGAGAAACGGAAAGAACTGGGCATGTTTAGCCTGGAGAAGGGAAGACTGAGGGGAGATATGATAGCACTCTTCAAGTACTTGAAAGGTTGCCACACAGAGGAGGGCTGGGATCTCTTCTCGATCATCCCAGAGTGCAGGACACAGAATAATGGGCTCAAGTTGCAGGAAGCCAGATTTCTACTGAACATCAGGAAAAACTTCCTGTTAGAGCCATACGACAATGGAACCAATTACCTAGAGAGGTAGGGGGCTCTCTGACATTCAAGAGGCAGCTGGACAGCCATCTGTCAGGAATGCTTTGATTTGGATTCCTGCATTGAGCAGGGGGTTGGACTTGATGGCCTTATAGGCCCCTTCCAACTCTACTATTCTATGATTCTACTACAAAAAACGTTTGTCTCAAAGTGACTTACAATTTTTAAAAGTGTCTGACATAACATTTCAAATACATCAGATTACAAAAACATTAACTGAAAGTGCTCACCCAACAATAAAGTTAAAAGGACACATCCTACCCCACCCTCATAAAAGATAAACAATTAGGAGCAAAATGCCTGGAATGAGTTAAGGCCTGCCAATATTATTTATGCTGGATAAGATTGATTTCAATATCCTGTTGTTGTTGTTGTCATGTGCCTTCAAGTCAATTATGACTTATGGCGACCTTATTTATTCTGGGTCAGATGGATGATTTAAAGATACATACAGTAGGGCCCCACTTATCGGCGCTTCGCTTACCGGTGTTCCGCTAATGCGGCGGCTTTCATTCCCCGTTTAAAGCCAATTTTGCACTTTTGCAGCATTTTCGCGCAACGCACCCCATTATACTCAATGGGGTTCCTCTTTACGGTGATTTCTGCTTCACGGCGGGGGTCCAGAATGGAACCTGCCATATAAGCGGGGCCCGCCTGTACATGGATAAATGCTGTAGTGTAGTGAATACCCAACAAGTGGCTGTCCAGCTGCCTCTTGAAGGCCTCCAGTGTCAGAGAGCCCACCACCTCCCTGGGTCATTGGTTCCATTGTCGTACAGCTCTAACAGTTAGGAAGTTTTTCTATAAAACCCCTTCATGGTAATTCGGTTCTCCATCAGACCCCTCAAGCTTACCTTTTTGCTGTGGGAGTTCAGATACTAGAGTGTCTGTGGAAGGGAAGGGAAGGGAAGAAAGATTAAGCACCACACCATCATGCTTTCTAGCACTTTTCATAAGAGCATAAGCAGAATCCTGCTGGATCAGGCCAGTGGCCCATCTAGTCCAGCATCCTGTTCTCACAGTGGCCAATCAGATGCCCCAAAGTGCAGCCCACAAGCAGGACCTGAGCACAAGAGCACTCTCCCTCCTGCAGTTTCTAGCAACTGGTACTCAGAAGCATATCACCGATGACTATGGAGGCAAAGCATAGCCATCGTAGCTAGTAGCCATTGATAGCTTTATCTTCCATGAATTTGTCTAATCCTCTTATGAAGCCATTCGTAACACAAAAAAATAATCAGTGGGTATAATTAATGGATGGGGCAGAAGTAGCCCTGCAGTGGTGAAGAGCAGCTTCCTGGGGGGAGGGGGTGGCATTTGGGTGTGGGCAAGCATTTGGGTTTTCCTGCAGAAACACCCTAGTGTGCCCATGGAAAGCTCTATAGACATACTTCTCCTGCCAGTGATGTTTTAGTTGGTCCCCAAACTGAGCATTCAGGAGGCAGCCTTGACCCACAAATGGGGAACCACCACTGAAAAGGCCCTGTCATGGGTCCCTGCCAACTGGATACCCCTCAGTGGCAGCAACACCACTGGCCTCTCCTGCCGATAGTAGGACCCCAGATGGTACCAGACTGGGGCAGGTTGTCCTAGAAAATTACATTCCCAGCACAGATTCCTGGTGCCGTTTTGCCCACAGAGTGAATTAAAATTGCTTACTGAGCTTAAAATTGCCTTCTCTACTGACCTTCAAATTTTTGTGGACCTCCTAGATCTTGAGCCCACATCTGAACCAATTCAACACACAGCACAAAGTCTTCCTTTGTTACCTTTGAATTGCCGTATGACGCCTTCCATAAAGGGATTTATGTCACAGAATTCTGAGACCCTCCATTTCAGTGCAGCAGAAAAAACCACGGGCATCCCAAACATTGCTCTCTCCTTATACCTGGAGAGAGGAAGACTATTAACTCACTATATGTCCAACCTAGAATTCCCAAGGGAAGCAAAAAGGAGAAAGGGGAGACGCAGAAAAGCCTCAAGACAGACAGGTACAGAAAGGGCCAGAGCTGCACTGGCCCCCTATTCAATGTAGGTGCTAGCCTACTGGGCCAAATAATATTTTTATTTATTTATGTATATAATGCTTAATTGCAAAGCAGTTTACAAGTATAAAACCAATTTGAAAAAATGCAAACACACATAGTTAAAATGTAGAATAAAAATAGTTTCATCAAAACATTACAATAAAAATTTACAATAAAACAAACCCTTTAGAACACCACAACAATTAAAAGAGTTAAAACAACATTTAAAACTGGAGGTTCAAGTCGGGAGTTGAGGAGAATGCTTGTCTAAACAGGTGTGTCTTCAAGAGCTAGCAGAATACAAATACTTAAATTTCAGTAGGGAAAATATTCTACAACGCTGGTGTTACCAGTGAAAAAGCCCACCGCTGCGTTATGACAAGTTGATAATCATCAGGCCAGAGGAAAACTAGCCATTTGTTGAGAAAGTGACTCTTATTTTGTGGGAACAGACAAGGTTCCAAGACTTTGGATCCCTCAAACTGTTTGTTCCTTGAATGTAGTGTGGCTTTCTTTGACAAATTATTAGGATGATCCCTCTCACCCACCCTGGCATTAAAATTCATGAATACTGCCTGCTTTACAAGCCAGTGCAGGACAGACTAATTACTGCAAAGTAAAGATGAGAGGAAGCTAGTAAAGCACAGTGGGGAGGACAGCCTGGCTGTGAGTTCAGAGTCTGTGAGTTCAAATCCCAGCTCGTGTCTCCTGGGTGTCAAGGGCCAGCTAAAGATCACCCCCACAGTGAATGGCTCAAGGGTTATGTGCCCTGCCACCTGTGCAGCCGTGGGCAAGCTGCATAATCCCAAGGTGCCCAGTTGCCCCCAGCTGGCAGTTGCGGACAAGGAAGGGGCTGGCTTATGCAGCTGTGGCAAGCTGAGCAGGCCCTGCTGGGGAGGATTAGCCTCAAAGGAAGGCAATAGTAAACCTTCTCTGAATACCTCTTACCATGAAAACCCTATGAATACAACCAAAAAAAGGACTGAAGGCATATAACAACAGCAAAAATGGATGGGGGGGGGAGGAACTCAAAAGGAACTTCCCCAAACTGCTTGTAAATGCATGTAACGCTTTAAGAGCAGGAGACATTGACTTGAAGGTGCAACAAAACAGGCAGCCAGTATAAAGAACAGCAAATAGGAAAAGGTGTTAGTAACAGAAATGGAGGGCATATGACCCATGCAGTAGAATTAATAGAGGTCAAAGGTTCAAGGTGAGAAGTATATTGAAATAAGCAATGTGTGAAATTCAGGATAGGAAAAAACTAGAAGAGTTCTAAGAATTGTTGGAAACCACAACAAGATTTAAGAGAAATGAATCTGAGCATAAAGATGAATGGGAAAACTACCCACAAACTACAGATGGAGGAAGGACAAAAAAAATCACTGTTCAAATAAAGAATAAAAATTGTTAGACAGAACACCTAAGACATTCTTCCTTAGATATATCACCGTTTGGGGGAGACCTACCAGGTGGAAATAGAAAAAAAGCAAAGGAAGTCAGATTCTCTCAAGGAATAAAATGGAGGAATAGAAATATACAAACTCTTTTAACGGAGGGGGGGGCTGGGCTTTGGAGTGAATATAGGACAGGTTTCAATATTGAAAGAGTGGTCCTCTTTTCGTCTGGAAAGCTGGAGGTCTCAGGGACCTGCACTCTCCCCCCAGCAGCACCCTGGGTCTTAGATGCTACCCATATCATCCCCAGCATTGTGAAAACTAAAGGAAAATGGGAGGGATCCACTTACCTGTCCAAAGTGCTTTTAAGATCCTGCAGGAAAAGAAGAGGGGGGGAAAGGAACTCAGTGCCTGCCACTAGTCATGCTGTTAAGACCCCCTCAAGCCCTGAAGGATGATGTATAACAGCCCAATGAAAATAATATAAACTCAGATGTTAAAGTAGCTGCTTTAAAAGAAGCCCTTAATTAACAAAAGTCCAAGTACTGGAGACATGCAAAAAAGAAGCCCTGATGGATCAGACCAAGCATTCACCTAATCCAGCCTCCAGTTGGCAACAGCACCTCTGGGAACTTCATAAACGGCAGGAAGGCATCACTGCCCATTTGGAAGCCAGTAAGAGACAAATTATTAGCAAAGAGCTGAAAATGACATCCAATTCCATCAATGTGAAATAATAGGAATCTCTAGTCTGCATGAAGGTGCATATACCCTTCTAGTCCCCTTGGATGATTCTGCAAATAACATCTGACTAGAGGCTTCATAAAATGGGCAGAGTTGCTTCCTGTATGATGACAGAGGCACAGAGAGGTTTGGAGTCAGCCTTGCCTTGCAGAGGAACCTGAGTTACTCATGCCTACCTCCAGGATTGCACAAGCTGGCTGTTGAAGCTTCTCCTCCAACTCCTGGACAATATTTTTAAGAGAGGAGAGTTCCCTGGAGATCCTGGCCAGGTGCTCGTCCCTTTTCCTTGCAATCTCATTCTCCACCCCTTCCATTTCCTTCAGCAGAAGCTGTTCTTGTTCTTTCAAAAACCGATGTAGTCGGCCAAACTCATCCATTATCTTTTGCTTCTTTGATTTTGTTTCCTTCTGCAACAAGCAGGTGGAAAGAGAAGAAAAGTGGGCCAATAGTTAGGAACAAAGTCACCCTTTCGAGCACCAAGATGCAGGTTCTGAAACCTCCTATGGAAGGAACTTCTAAGTTTTCACAGATATCACATCCACTTTCATAAAGGAAGAACTTCCTAAAGACTTGAACAGAGGACTGTCACTCTGCTTTCAGCAGATAGAGACACACTTTATCATTCACACTTCTCTATAGCAATGCTGCTATTACAGACTCTGCCTTATTCGCTCAGTCCTTGCTATAAAAGTCCAGGTACGCAGGCAAGCTTGAACACACCCACCCCATGTATTCTTATGTCCTTAAAAAATCATAGCTATGGGTTGCTCTCTTAACCTGTTACTATATTTCTGAGGCAAACTCTGCTGCCACCATTTATTAGTGTTTCAAAGCTTTGTTTATATTTTGCCAACCCTGCATTCTTTGTGATAACTGGCCAAGAACCAGGCATGTTTTTAAACCAAACAGATTTACTTAACAGAAGATATGAATAAACAAGAATACTTTTAACTCATTTCTCAGATGTGTTTCTTTGAAGACTCTTGTTCTTCAAAGTACACTCATTAAGTTCCTCAAATACTAGAGTACAGTCCTGCCCGTCTACCCCTCTCTACCTCCCTTCCAACCCACTCCCAGTTTCAAGCCCTATCTGTCACTTACTCAAATATAAAACAACCATCCCCATTCTCTCATCCGCACAGCATTCACCCACACTCCATCTCACCCGCTTTACTAACACTTACCATATATATTCTAATACCAACCTCTACTGTAAATATCATGAGAGAGAGAGAGATACATTAAGCATCACAAGGACCACCCTCCCAATCAAACCAGGCTTCCCCAAGTAATTAAGACACCCTCAAGAGCAGAGTTGCTTCATGGCTTCTCACTCTTCTGTATTTAATATTATTTTCCCCAAAAATATTAGTTTCTGTACTTGTTTGCATCTGAGCAACAGTGACACTTACACACAGGTGTTGCCATTCATTTTCTGTGTCTGCCTTATACGCCAGGATTTTTGCTCTATCCTCCTTCAGATTCTCCAGCCATCTGCAGATCTCGCTCTGAAAAGAAAGCAAAAGTTCCCGTTTGGTCCTGGTTAGAGGTTTCCTGTACATAGCTATCAAAATTTTCATAGAGACAGAGAGAAATAGGAAAGCAAGAACACAACTGAAGTATCCTGGTGGTAGCGTTCAATGCTCAAGCCCGGGACACAAACGTCTTCATCCAGTGGCCAACACAGGCAGCAACCACTGAGTCTGTCCACAGGGACAAGCGGTCCACTAGGGCAAGCGGGGCACTGCCCCACCAACTTCAGTCTGCCCTCAGGCAGCCTTACCTGCCTGCCATCTTACTTACCAGCAGTGAGTGGGCTGCCTCTGCCTGTCATTGGCTCTGGCTCACCTACTGCTGGTCTCCCGGCCTTCCGCCCCACCAGTCCCAATGGGCACCAGCCAACACTGCGCAGGGGCATAGCTTCAGACTTTAGGGTGGGGAGGAAAAGAACAAAAATATTTCTGGGTGGGTGAGAATATCTGCAAGTTTTTATGGCTTCAAGGTTTTTACCCACCCACCCCAAAAAAGGCCTTTATACAGAAATATTTTTAGTTCAACTTTAATCTCTGGCTGTCGTCTATATTTTATTACTGGTCAGAGTGGCCGACTATGATTAGGAAGATCCAGGTTTATATTCCAAGTCGGCGATGAAACTCACTGGGTGACCTTCAGCCGTTTGCTGCCTCTCAATGTCACCAGGCTTTTTCTGAGGGGAAAATGGAGAGGGGAGAAATAGCTATGTCACTTGAGCTCCATGGAAGAAAATCAGGATGCAGAAGCAGCAATGCAGCCATTTGAAGAACCTCCAGGCTGGATTACTGTAATGTGCTCTATGTGGGGCTACCCTTGAGTTGCAGCTGGTGCAAAATGCAGCGGTGAGACTGCTCACTGGGGCAAGGTATTGCCAACATGTCACCCTGCTGCTGAAAGAATTGCACTGGCTACCTATTAGCTGCCGGGCTAAGTTCAAGGTTCTGGTTTTGGTGTACAAAGCCCTGTACAGCTTGGGACCAGGATACCTAGTCTTATCCCTTGTATGCCCAGTTGATCACTGTGCTCTGCAGCTGAAGGCCTCCTGCAGATATCATCTTATCAGGAGGTCCGTTCCGCACAACATAGCAAACGGACCTTTAGTGTAGTGGCACCTACCCTGTGGAATTCCCTCCCCTTAAATATTAAACAGGCACCATCTCTGTTATCTTTCTGGCGCCTACTGAAGACCTTCCTCTTTCAACAAGCCTTTTAGGTAGAGCCCTTATCCCAATCTCCATCTGTGCTGAAATTCATTTTTACTATGTTTTTAAAGCTTTTTTAAAAAAACTGATATGCAAACGATGTTTGATCCCAATTCCTTCCCGCCTTTCTCTGTGTTCTCTTTCTCTCGAGAGGGGAGCAGACATCTTCTCTTTGTCTCTCCTCTCAACCAGGATGAGGGCGAGTACTGTGACCAGTGCTTGTTGCTCCAGCATAACTAGTTAGCTAGATATAGAACTCTTTCCTATCAAGCATGTACTTCCAGAATAAAGTAGTTGTTTCTTATTTTAAAGCTTAAAGTCTCTGTCTGACTAATTTACAGGGAAGGTAGAATCTTAGCAAAGATTCAAATACACACACATTAAGCTCACTCAATACTCTCCGTTCCGCAGCGCTACGCAACTTTGCTACGCATCTCAATAGAGAGAAATTTCGACATGCCCTTCTTGGCTTATTAAAGCTTGCCAAGGGGGTTTGACCGAGTGGATCCAGAGTACGGTCAACGCATCATTGTGGGAGGGAGTGGTTCCAGCCGCCTTGAAAGAGGCGGTGATCCGACCACTCCTGAAAAAGCCCACTCTGGACTCATTGGTTTGTGACAACTACTGACCAGTCGCAAATACCCCCATTTTAGGGAGGGTGATTGAGAGAGTTGTGGTGCAGCAATTGCAGGTACTCTTGGATGAAACAGATTATCTTGACCCATCCCACTCTGGGATCAGGCCTGGTTATGGGACTGAATCTGCCTTGGTCACCCTGATGGATGACCTTTATTGGGAGAAGGACAGGAGGAGTGAGACCCTGTTATTCTTACTTGATCTCTCAGCGGCTTTTGATACCATTGACCATGGTATCCTTCTGGGCCGACTTGGTGAGATGGGTATTGGAGGCACTGTTTTACAGTGGTTCCAATCCTATCCCCAAGGTCATTCTCAAATAATAGCATTGGGTGACTATCTTTTGGCCCCCTGGCAGTTGTGCTGTGGGGTGCCGCAGGGTACCCTCTTGTCCTCCATGCAGTTTAACATCTATATGAAGCCTTTGGGAGTGGTCATCAGGAGATTTGGGGCAAGGTGTCAGCAGTATGCTGATGATACCCAGCTCTGTTTCTCTGTAACATCTGAATCAGGAGAGGCCTTGCAAGCCCCTGACCGCTGCCTGGACTCGGTGGTGGGCTGGATGAGGGCCAGTAAACTGAGTCTGAATCCTAGCAAGATGGAGGCACTGTGGGTTAGCAATTACTGAGTTCAGATAATTGGTCAATTGACTGCTTTGGATGGAGTTGTACTCCCTCTGAAAGAGCAGGTCCGTGGTCTGGGGTGCTCCTGGATTCATCTTTGTCGCTAGAGGTCCAGGTGACATCAGTGGCTAGGAGTGCCTTTTACCAGCTTTGGCTGGTAAGACAGCTGCGGCCATTTCTGGACCAAGATAGCCAGACCACTTTTGTCCACCCACTGGTAACCTGCAGGCTGGATTACTATAATGCGCTCTATGTGGGGCTACTCTTGAGGTTGGTCCAGAAGTTGCACCTGGTGCAAAATGCAGTGGTAAGACTGCTCACTGGAACAGAGTATCGCCAACATGCCACCCCGCTGCTGAAAGAATTGCACTGGCTGCCCATTTGCTATTGGGCTAAGTTCAAGGTTCTAGTTTTGGTGTACAAAGCCCTATATAGCTTGGGACCAGGTTACCTGAAAGACCATCTTTTCCCTTATATACCGAGTTGATTACTACGCTCTGCAGGTGAGGGCCTCCTGCAGATACCATCTTATCAGGAGGTCCGTTCCGCACAATATAGGAAAAGGACATTTAGTGTGGTGGCACCTACCCTGTGGAATTCCCTCCCCTTAAATATTAGGCAGGTGCCATCTCTGTTATCTTTTCAGCACCTATTGAAGACCTTCTTCCTTCAACAAGCCTTTTAAGTTGAGACCTTATCCCAGTCTGCATCTGTGTTGGAATTGCTTTTTAATATGTTCTTAAACTTTCTTTTTTTAATGTTTTTAATCTTAGAAGATGTTTTCATAGCTTTTTATAAGTAACATTTCTGAAGATGTTTTGTTTTAATGTTTTGTAAAGTTTGTTTTTATGATGTTTTAATGTTTTTAGTGCTTTTATTTGCCACTCTGGGCTCCTTCTGGGAGGGAGGGATATAAATCAAATAATAATAATAATAACAACAACAACAATAAATAATAATAACAATAATAATAATAATAACATTTCCACATAGGCCAAGGTAAGAAGGTGCAGGGAATCAAGCAATCAGGCTCCTAGGGAGAGAGCAGAGCACCTTGGTGGAGCTGCCTTGATTTCTAGAGGCCTAATGAGGCTTCAGCCACTGCAGCACAAAACTACATGAAGAGGTACTAGTAAAGAGACATGAAACACTGAAAGGCACATAAATACAGCAGAGTTTAATATGGTATGAGGTACAGCAAGCTTAATTTCTCCTCAAAGCCAGAGTTTACCCCTCGGATATGTAAAGTGCCATTAGATGAGAGAGCTCCTGAGCATGTGCAGAGTCAATTTCCATCAGACTACATCTTTTGCACCTGGCAGTTAGGGCTAAAGGCTCCCCAGAGGAGAGAATGGTTTGTGGGCAACCTTGAACCTGGGATATCCCTGTCAATAGCTCTTTCTCACCTTGCACACTCGGGCGATTTCCTCCACGGGGACCACCCTGTGACCGCTGTGCTCTTGGGATCTGCCACACTCCCTGCAGAAGGGGGTGTGGTCGTCCTTGCAAAAGAGGTCCAGGGGCTGCTGGTGCCACCGGCACTCTGAGCGTCTTTTCCAAGCCTCTCTCTCTGCAGATGCAACCCACTCGCTGAGTATCTCAACCAGGTTTGAGAGACTCCTGTTTGGCTTGAAGTTCCTTTCAACAGTCCTTCTGCACTCAGGGCACCTGGCATCTGCGCCAGATGCCTCCCAGCATCTCACGATGCATGTTTGGCAGAAGCTGTGCCCGCAGTCGAGCATCACTGGGCTGGCAAAGTAACCGAGGCAGACGGGGCAAGTGGCTTCATACCGGAACCTCTTCCTGGACCTCTCCTCAGCCATGGCCTCAATCCTGATCTGAGACCACTTTCAGAAGCAGCTGCACCTTGTACAGAGAGGGAAGAGGGTTATGATCACAGTGAACTTTAGTCTGAAACAGGGTACTGTAAAAAACAAAAAACCAACACCCTATACACAGCGACCTAGATAATGAATTAAAGGGGAGGTTACAATGCCACTAATTTGTACAAATCTGCTTCATAATTGGCATGAAAGGCTTAGACAGGAGGCGCCATCGTACCTTCCAGTTGGACTGTGCCTCTCTCCATCCTTGACCACTGGTCATGTTGGGTGAAGCTGATGGGAGTTGGAGCCCGACAACATCTGGAGCACCACAGGCTCCCCAATCCTGCTCTTCCATTTGCGATCACCTCTGTAAGGCCTGCTTAGTTCAGGCTTGTGTTGAACAGCTTGCCTGGTAGCCACAGAGCAAGGGAGGGCAGAACACAGCCTTCCAAAATCTACTTGCTTTTTCAAAGTTAGAAATCTGAGCCAGTTATAAAACAGTCTCTCGCCTGGACAGACCTACCCTAAGAATTAAGGAACAGGGTGCCTCTGAGCACCTGCTTGGCCCAGGGATTTGTGATCAGCACCAGAACCAAGCCCGCAAAGCCTTGCATGCAAAAATCCACTCCTAGGTTACCCCCAAACTTTCTTTTTCAGCAACCTCATTTAGGGAGGCAAGTCCTTGCCAATCTGCTGCAAATCCCCCAGAGATCTACCAGTTGATCCTGATCTACCTTCTGCCCACCCTGCCATAGATGGCAAGGAATTCCACACAGGCAAGTGACTGGCTGGCAGATGTGAGAGGGGCCACTGCACCCCTCCTTTGTCACCCCACCTGCTTTCTCTGTTGGTTGCGGAAGAAAGGGCTCCTCTCCTCGATAGCCAGCCTGGCAATGCAGGGGGCTGGTGGAGGAGAGGAGGACTGCTCCTCTGCCAGTTTGGGCAAGACATTCTCCCTTCAGTCACTCCTCTGCCAGTCAGCTTCTTGGAAGGCAATATTTTAACTGCCCTGCTGAGAGCCTGGAGTTCTGTGCTGTGACTGCACAGGATGGCATTTCTTTTTCACTGCAGTCATCCTGGTAAGATTAGTTACAAGCCCTCATGAGACCTCTAAACATTTTGAAAGCTAGGATATTTTATTATTGTTTATTATTTTTATATACCATATTTCAAAGAACTCTCTAAACTGTTTACAAATACAATGAAAATGTGTATTTTAAAGCAACACAGAACAATTAGATAAGTTTCTCTAACAAGAGCATAACCTAAAACACTTGACACATGGGGACAGAATCACCGCTAGCTGACCAAAATCCAGAAATACCTCCGAGGCAACCAGACCCATCCACCAAACAGGGAAGTATGTGTTCAAAGGGAGGAGTAACATTCTTGTTTTGCGGGATATTTAAAAGTTTGGGTTGGCTCTGCCCAACTCATTATGGGATGTCTTACTGTTGGGGCTCAGTTGGGTGAGTGCAACAGGGAGGGATAAAACAATATTTATTTATATTACAGGGGTGTAGTTGCCCAGGGTGTCGGGGTGTGGGTCTTAGTCTCCTTACATTTTTGGGAGAAGGGTCCCAGTGACTCTAGCATCCTGTGAGACAATCACATGAAAGGGGAGTGTGTTAGGCACTGGGAAGAGTCTTCTAACATGCTTCCTTGTCCTTTCCTGCTGATTGGAGCTAACTGGAGTGAAAGGAGATGAGTTAGCCACTGAGAAGACTCTTCTCAGCAGCTAATACTCTTCTCTTTCATGCTTGTTGTTGTTATGGGCCTTCAAGTCGATTACGACTTATGACGACCATATGAATCAGCAACCTCCAATAGCATCTGTCATGAACCACCCTGTTCAGATCTTCTAAGTTCAGGTCTGTGGCGTCCTTTATGGAATCAATCAATCTCTTGTTTGGCCTTCCTCTTTTTCTACTCCCTTCTGTTTTTCCCAGCATTATTGTCTTTTCTAGTGAATCATGTCATCTCATTATGTGTCCAAAGTATTATAACCTCAGTTTCATCATTTTAGCTTCTAGTGATAGTTCTGGTTTAATTTGTTCTAATGCCCAATTATTTGTCTTTTTCGCAGTCCATGGTATGCGCAAATCTCTCCTCCAACACCACATTTCAAAGGAATTGATTTTTCTCTTGTCCGCTTTTCCTTTCATGCTTATTGGCTCCAGTCTGTTGTTGTGGGAGAAAGCATGATGATGATGGACTGCCTTCAAGTCGATTCATGGTAAGCAGTATTCAGAAGGGGTTTACCAACCCAGCAGCAAGAAAGGGGAACGGGGCGTGGCTATGACTAACAGGAAAGGACCCTGCACTTCTGAATTTGCCACTACAATACTGTTTATATAACAAAATGTATATACCGCTTGACTGTAAAAAAGCTCTGAGTGGTTGATCTTAGCCTTAGGCTTTGTCAACCCTCTTGACCTAACAAAGTAAAGCGGGAGGTGCGTTTCCAGGATGCTGGGATTTGCTGTCCACACGGCGTCCTTTCATCACTGCGGGAGGTTGCATCTCATTACCGACAGGATCCCATTATCTGCGGCTGGTTGTTCTGGACGAGGCTAATGGTTTGCCGCTGACCTTGAAGAAGGCCGTGGCTGATCGTGATAGGATTAACTCGGCTTCCAAGCGACGAGGGCCCCCAGTTTCCACGCAGGAAAGAAAGATTAGCGGGGGGCTTGGATTGCTCTCCCCCCACCCTGCCCCCCCCCGAACCAGGAAAGGCAAATCTCAGGATCTCAAGAAACAGCTTGACCAGTTGCTGCGAAGTGGCCCCGATGCCTCCTCCCCCGCGGTAACGGCTGTGGTGGGCAGGGGCCGTGATCAGTGGGTAGAGTTCAGGATGTCGCAGATCCGAGGCCCAGACGCTGGCACCATCTCCAGGACCCCAGCCTAGGGAGCCGCTGAGCTAGACGGACCCTCCGTCTCCATCCAGATGCCCGTAGGACACGGGACGATGCGGTCCGCAGCAGGCACACTTTTTTTAATTGTAAAAAACATCAGCAGGAGGCACCTTCCTAAGATCTCGTCCCATTGAGCTCAGTGGGGCTTACTTCTGTGTAGACATGTATAGGATTGTACAGTAAGAGGCATTTCCTCCTGCATGAATGCCTCTTAAGATTTTGCTTTCAACGTTATTGTCTAAAAACTAAAAGGTTTTTTTTCTACAGTAGTATTTTTCTCATGTGTAAATTTAGGGTTGTAGTCAACAAAGTCCTACTTGGAGTAGACCCACGGAAATTAATGAACCTAAGTTAGTCATGTCCATTGACGTCAATGGGTCTGTTCTTAGTAGGACTGACATTGAATACTACCCTTAATCAATTTGTTGATTACACTAAACTTAATTGACTAAGATTTCTTTAATTGGATGACTAAAAAATAAACAGATCAGAATTTTTACTTTAGAGTTTATCATCGTAGGTCTGAAAGAACAAAACATTTGCAACTTTTCTCCCAGGCATTTTAGCATGTGTTTTCAAATTGCTTTTTAAAAATGTGTTTTTAAATGTGTATATTTATTTTTAATGTTTCTAATTGTTTTAAACCGGCCAGAGAGCTTCGGCTATGGGGCGGTATACAAATGCAATAAATAAATAAATATTGTGAAGAAGAGGCTTCGAACATGGGAACGCAGAAGGCTGCCTTATGCTGAATGGACGCTTCATCTAGCCCAGCATTCTCCACACTGACTGGCAGCTGCTCTCTCCAGCGATACAGGCAGCGTTCGGGGATTGAACCCGGGACCTTCCGCCCATTGCATTGATGACTCGTGCAATGAGTAGCCTGGTGCACATTTTCAAAAGGCCTCCAAGCAAGTGAACGACAAGGTAAAACACCAACAGGTAAAATCAATTTAAAACTGCCCAGAGAGCTACTAGCTAAGGGCGGTTTATAAATGAAATGAAATGAAATAAATAAATAAATAAAAAGAAAAGAGACTTACAAATAGAAAAGTCCTGAAATGCTGGTCTGGCTACAGTAAGAAGCACAAGGCCGTGGCAAGTGTTAAGGAGGACATGGGCGCTGCCGGGACGTTTGGGAACGATGTGTCCACCCACCCACCCGTCCACACTTAACATCCCCTCTCAACACATGAGAAAAGACCGACACGCGTTTATTTACGAGCATGTGGAGACGACATTGGCCTCCTCCCAACCCTCCGTGGTTTTTCTAACTTCGCCTACTGTACTTCCGTAGTCGTTCGTAACAAGCACGAAACCTTCGCTTCAGAGACAAGCTTTCTATAACACGTGCGGTTCGCCCCACCCCCTGCGAATAACGAAAGAGAATGGAAAACTCGAATTGTCTGTATAAATAATCGCCCTTGAAATATGTGACTGGAAATCGTGAGAAAATTGAGGATGGGGAAGAGAGACGGTAAGAACCACCGTCGTGTCACCATCGCAAAAGAAAACTCATTCACACAAACATGTACACGTATCCCGCACGCGATAGGCAAGGAAAGGGCCAGGGGCGCCTACTGAGTATTGAATTAGTGGACTTTTGAGGACACGGGATGATCAGATCGGGCTGCAAACGGCGTTCCCTTTACCTGTAAATCCGGTCAAAGCAGCGATCCTAATCTGTCGGAGGGGAGCGAAGTGAGCGACCTCTTTGATTCAAGCGCGAAGATCTGGAGCAGCTCTGGTCACCGGGAGCAGGAAAGGCAGCAAGAAACGACATCAAAATCCCCGCGTCGAAAAATGCAGCCACTCAGGGGCGGGGCGGCGACTCCGAGCACTCTCCTCCCTCCACGTGGCTCTGTTGATGAACAGGGGGCGCTCTGGTTGTGAATGGAGAGGCTGGGGCGGGGCAACCGGACCACGCTGCAGCCAATCAGCTCTTGGGACGCCCCTCCGCAGAGAGCTCCGGGGCTCAGTATCTGTATGGGGAACTCAGCGGAGAGCTAAAGCAAGAGTCGGATTTCCGATCTTATTCTGAATTAGCCTTATTTCACGAGAGGGGGGGGACGTGTCTACATAATTTATTAATATGTCAGGTCTGTTTGGGTGTGACGGGGCATCAGGGCAAATCTAATCTAACACGAGGATTTGCTATTGGCGCAGCGAATCAAGGCACGTCCCAGCCCTATTTCTAGTCACAAACCCCGAACGAAACATAAGAACGTAAGAAGCGCCCCCCTGGATCGGGCCTGTGGCCCATGTGGCCCAGCATCCTGTTCTGCCAGTGGCTAACACGTGGATACCTCTGGACCTGAGCGAAAAAGCCTCTCCCGTGCTGCGGTTTCCAGCACTGGAGCTGTACAATAGGGAATTAATTTAATGTGGTGTTGGAGGAGAGCTTTGCACATACCAAGGACCACGAAAAAGACAAATAATTGGGCTTTAGAACAAATTAAACCAGAACTATCATTAGAAGCTAAAAATGATGAAACTGAGGTTATCATACTTTGGACACATCATGATAAGACAGAATTCACTAGAAAAGACAATAATGCTGGGAAAAACAGAAGGGAGTAGAAAAAGAGGAAGGGCAAACAAGAGATGGATTGATTCCGTAAAGGAAGCCACAGACCTGAACTTACAAGATCCGAACAGGGTGGTTCATGACAGATGCTATTGGGGGTCACTGATTCATAGGGTCGCCATAAGTCGTAATCGACTTGAAGGCACATAACAACAACGACTGTTCTGCACCAGTTTGACTGACTGCTGATTTGCTTCTGTGTCCAATTCCAGATGCTGGGAACTTTAAATTCCCAAATAATTTGGGACTAGGTTTATGCGATGGAATCATTTGCACCCATTTAAAGCTACCCTATCTGTGAGATTGAGAATGGAGGCCCTGCTCTCTGTTCCACTGGTGAGAGTTGTTAGACTGGCAAGTATTAGGGATAGGGGTTTTCCTGCAGTGGGCCCGCATCTCTTGAATACCCTCTCCAGGGAAATACTTATGATGCTTTAGGAACATAGGCATCTGTCTTATACTGAGTTTAGCCTGTTGGTCCATCTAAGCTCAGTATTGTCTACAATACTGACACTCCAGGGTCTCAAGCAGAGGTCTCTCCCAACCCTACCTGGAGATGATAGGGGCTGAACCTGGGACTTTTGACATGCAAAATAGATACTCTGCCACTGAACTACAGCCTTTTGTTGACCATTCTGAGCACCTTAAAGACTTATTCTGGTGTGTATTGGGGTGGTTTTATGTTTGCGTAAATGCTTCTCCGCTGTTGCTGTTATCCAGGGTGATAGTGGTTCTTAGATCCTTTACTTTTTTGGGAGCAGGGTCCCTACATCTTCAGCATCTTGAGACAATCAGCATGAAAGGGGAGTGTGTTAGCCACCGAGAAGAGTCTTCTAGTAATCCTCCTCATCCTTTCCTGCTGATCGGAGCCAATCAGAGTGAAAGGAGGTGAGTCAGCCACCAAGAAGACTCTTCTCAGCAGCTAACACTATCCCCTTTCATGCTGATTGGCTCCTAGGGACATCTGTTGTTGTAGAAGAAGGCATTAACAAGGATCTCAGTCTCAGCCAAGCAGCAAAAAGTGTGTGTATGAGTGTGACCCTGCACTTCTGGATTTGGCGCTGCACTACTGCTATTAACACAATGTTTTGATATTATTTTCATAATTGGAATCTTACTATACTGTTGTTTGGCTTAGGAAGTAATCTGCCTGAAAGATGGGATAAAACCCTATCAAACAAACAAAACCACTCTGGGAAAGTGTCTCCCTCAAGCCTGGCTCCTGTGCCCCTGGAACAGCTCTGCGTTCATCATCTGGGCACTGAAGCTAATTGCACCTGCCCTTCTTCCTATCCCACCTAAAACAAACTTGGGCATAGAAGATTCTCGCGATTGATTAGCACTGGGCATAGCAAACCCCTCGCTCCTGTCCCACGGCCAGAGCTTCCGAAGCAGCGCAACAGCAGGGCTGGAATGGAGGCAAAGGATCCAACGCCGCTATGTCCGAAAAGGGCAGGGATCCCGATCCTGGCTCAGAGAGAGACAGTGCCAAACTGATGAGAGGGAAGACCCTGGCGGATATCCCCACATCCCAGAAAGGCCGAGGATACCCAAAGCACACAGCTGCCGCCAGGATCCAAAGCTGCCCCTCCTGGTTCAGGAGTCCGGAGTGGTTCACTCTGACAGACACACCTGAAATCTCCTGCTGTGCGCGTGCGCACGCGTGAGGCCAGCCAGCCCCATCCATGCTCCGGGGAGGATGCGTGCCGGAGGGGCACCCAACCGGAGAAGCAGGCCTGGCTGGGAACACCGGTGCACCTCCCTTGCCCCGCTGACGCTGCTCCCGGTGTCGCCCACCCGCCTGCCTGCCTCCGAGGAGGAGGAGTTGGCTGCTCCGACTCCGACCCAGGGGGGTGCTTCTCGGCTCCTCTGCTGGGCAACGGCACCTTGCTCCTCAGCGAGGTGGCTCTGGGTGTTACCCCCCTCTTAGTGTCACCCAGGTGCGATCCATACCCCCCGCACCTCCGTAGTGACGCCGCTGGGCTGCCACACTTAGTAGCATTCTTATTGTGCTGTGTCGGACAACAGGAGCAAAAATAGCATCATAGTCCTCTCCATATTTCTGCAGGAAACCTTTGGCAACTAGTCTTGCCTTGTAGCGTTCAATTTCTCCTCTTGCATCTTGCTTCACCTTAACACCCATCTGCATCCTATGGCTTTCTTGCCTGGCGGAAATTCTGTCAGGGTCCAAGTCTTATTCTTGTGCAGTACATCCATCTCCTCCTGAGCGGCTCTTCTCCACTGAGCGGCCTCGGATGCTGGCATCTTCTTGATCTCCTCCCAAGTCAATGGTTCTCTGGGTAGCACTGACTTTGCGAGGTAGGACAGGCGTAGAGGTGGTACACCCTTGTTGGTTTGCGATGAGGATCTGGGAGCTTGTTCTGGGATCTGGTCTGGCTCTACAGCATCTTCCAGTCCAGTCATCTCATCATTTTCATCTGCGTCTGTACCTCTCTCAGCCTCATCATCACTTTCTGCAATCTCTGCCTCTTCCTCTTGTTCAAGGCTTGGGTCAGGTTGTGCAGATATCTGTGATGTCACTGGTATTTTGTATGTGGGTACTGGCATATCTATAAGAGATTGGATGTGGTTTCCTTGCTCTTCTGAGAAATCTAGCACCAGGGCCGGTTCTAAAGGGCGGACAGTTTGGGCACTGGCCCGAGGGCCCCGGAGCTACAGGAGCCACTGAGGGGCCCCTAAGGGGCCCTCCGCCCCCCTGTGATCCGTGCCCCCCGCCCCCCACTTACCTGTCAGACGGCTTTTTAGTATTGCCCTTAATGAAGATGGTGGCTGCAGCTTCCCTTGAGGTACTGAAGCCGCTGCCGCCATCTTAGTTGATGGCAGAGATGTGTGCGAGTAGCACGCACGTGTGCCAACAACAAAGATGGCGGCGGAGGCTTCATTTCCCTTAGGGAAGCCACGGCCGCCATCTTCATTAAGGGCAATGCTAAAACAGACCTTCATTAAGGGCAATGCTAATGCCCAGACAGGTAAGGGGTGTGTGGGGGTGAGGGGGGCTGTGGGGGGGCCATGGGGTCCATGGGGGTGAGGGGCTGTGGAGGGCCGTAGGGGGGCAAGCTGATGCCCAAGGGCCCCCGCATGCCTGGAGCTGGCCCTGTCTAGCACAGTCCCTCTTTTGTCAGCTCTGCTTCGTTCATTGAAGTAGACAACATGTCTTGCGCTGACTTCACCTGTCTTTAGGTTCATAACTCTGTAGCCTTTGCTACCAGGAGCATATCCTATCAAAACAGTCTGTTCTGTTCTAACATCTAGCTTCTGCCTCTTTTGTTTTGCTATGTAGGCAAAAGCAATGCTTCCAAACACTCTGATATGTGCCAGGTTTGGAATCCTGCCATGCCACAACTGGAATGGGGTGTGTGTGGTGCCCTTGGTTGGCAATCTGTTCTGGATATACATTGCAGCCACGATCGCGTCACCCCACAGCCTTTTGGGTAGATCAGCGTCAGCAAGCATGCATTTTGTCATTTCCAGAAGAGATCTAAATCTCCTTTCAGAAATCCCATTCTGCTCTGGAGTATGACTGACAGTCCTCCTGTGCAAAATGCCTTGTTCCTCCAGGAAACTTTGTGGTTGGTGCGATATAAACTCACCACCGTTGTCACTTTGTAGAGCTTTCGGCTTCCTTTCAAATTTTGTGCTCACCATGGAGATGTATTTCTTCAGCATCTCATGTGTTTGACTCTTGTCCCTCAATAAGTAAGTCACACAGTACCTTGAAAAATCATCCACAAAAAATAGAACATATCTATTATGCCCAAGTGAGGGTACATTAAATGGTCCACAGATGTCACTGTGTATGAGATCTAGCACCTTGGTGCTTCTCTTTTCACTCCTTGGTGGAAATGAGGGCCCAACACCCTTTTCCTCAATGCAATTTACGCACCTGCTTGCTTTATCATGGTTCTGTTGGTTTACCTTGATACCTGTGGCAAGGTTCTGCTTTTGTAGCTGTAGGATCGCCTTTGGATCGCGATGTCCCATTCGCCTGTGCCAAAGTTCTAGGCTGGTCTCTTCCTTGTCCACCATGGCTGTGTTTGCTTGTTCAGCTGTAAGACTCAGTTCATAAACACCATCATTTTCATAAGCTAGTGCAAGCAATTCATCATCTTTGATCACTGTACACTTTCCATCCTGGAAATGTATTGCAAATGCTTTCTTGTCTAAAGCTGAGATGCTCAGCATATTGCAATTTAAGTCTGGGACATATAAAACATGATCTGCCACATTTACTATGGTTTGATCGGATACCTTGCACCTGAGAGCAATGGATCCAGATCCATTAATGTTCATATATTGACCATTGGCAGTCTGGATTCTTCCTTCAGTATCACTGTTCATTTCATCAAATAAATCTTCATTATAACAACTGTGGTTTGTACATCCATTGTCTAAAATCCAATTGTTTGATCTTTGCTTATAATTATTTACTCACGACCTTTTCACATGCTAGAAACATAGGCTGTAGCTTACATGAAAGAAAATATAGAAGTCTCAGTCCATCTTGGTATTTGTATTGATGCTCTTAGCAGAGAGCATCATGCCATGCGGCCTCTCTCAAAGGTAGGAAGATCAGCAATGGAGAATATTCAAAGAATCCTCCAGGACAAAGGAGGAGGAAGTCAGGTAAGTAACCCCACCCATTAGGAAGTTACATCATGGTAAAACAGGTACATGGGATATTTCCCCAAATATCCCTTAAAGGGAACGTGCAATATTTGTAGCTCCGATCATCCCTGTGCCTGTTTCTTGGCTTGCTCCCCCTGCAGTGGGACCCACAGCAATACAGGTGAAGGACTTCCCACTTCAAGTTTAAGCCCAGGCAACCATTAGGGAAGCTGCAGGGACGATGGTGACTTTCCTCTTGCAAAGCTTGTTATTCTGTCCCCTCCCCCAGCAAGTAACCTTTGAATCAGAGTGGAAGAGGCCTAAAAGGCTATGAAGTCCAATCCCCTGCTCAGCGCAGGAATCCAAATTAAAGCATACCCAACAGATGGCTGTCCAGCTGCCTCTTGAAGGCCTCCAGTGTTGGAGAGCCCATCACCTTCCTAGAAAATTGGTTCCCCTCTAGGACTTTTTTCTTGATGTTAGGTGTAAATCTAGCTTCCTGCAACTTGAGCCCATTATTCCATGTCCTGCACTCTGGGGTGATCAAGAAGAGATCCTGGCCCTCCACTATGTGGCAGCCTTTTGAGTACTTGAAGAGTACTATGCACGGTTATTTGGGAGCATGTAACTTGGGGCACTTAATTCCAAGTGAACATGCACAGGATTCGTTTCCAATGACATTGAATGGTGGGAGATTCAACTTTTCCTGGACAAAAGGAAGTTAATTCTTAACGCAGCACATAATGCAGCTGTAGAATTAGCTCCCACAAGATGTGGGGATGGCCAGCTTAGACAGCCTTCACTCTGTGCACTTTATCAATGGCTTCTGTGCAAATGTTTTATTAATTTAGTAGTTGTAGTTATACACCACCTTTTTGACAAGGCATCCAAGGCGGTTTACAATTTTAAAATGTTAAAACAAATAAACTATATAAAATATAAAGTTCTAGAGTCCGCTCAGGCGAGCTGGGAGAAGACGCCACAAGCTCCCTGGCCTGGCCTCCCTTGCTTTTCCCTTCCTCAGGTCACACACAGCAACAGGGCAGGTTTCTGAAGTCCTCAATGGGTCCGTAAGGAGCCAGTAGTATTGTGTGGCCAGGCCATCTACAGTAACTCCAGGATCAGAGGCAGCATACTTGATCAGGGGTGAGAATCCTCTGGTACAGAGGCCCTACTTCTTACTTGTCCTGGTTTGCATCCTTCTCAAGGGGTTTTACCTAAGAACATAAGAAGAGCCTGCTGGATCAGGCCACTGGCCCAGCTAGTCCAGCACAGTGGCCAATTAATGCCCGTGGGAGACCCGCAAGCAGGACCTAAGCAGAAGAGCACTCTCCCCACCCACCCCTGGGGTTCCAGCAACTGATATTCGGAAGGATACTGCCTCTGACTGTGGCTAGCAGCCACTGATAGCTTCATGAATTTGCCTGTTCCTCTTTTAAAGCCCTCCAAGTTGGTGGCCATCACTGCCTCCTTGGGGAGCGAGTTCCATAGCTTAACTATGCACTGTGTGAAGAAATACTTTTATTTGTCCTGAATCTTCCAACATTCTGCATAATTGTATGTCTGCGAGTTCTGGTGTTATGAGAGAGGAAGAAGAACTTCTCTCTGTCCACTCTCCCCATGCCATGCATAATTTCATAAACTTCTGTCATGTCACTCGCTTTTTCTCTAAACTAAAAAGCCCCAAAGGCTGCAGCCTCTCCTCAGAGGGGAGTTGCTCCATCCCCTTGATCATCTAGGTTGCCCTTTCTGGAACCTTTTCCAGCTCTACAATATCATTTTTGAGGTGAGGTGACTGTACATAACCCCTGGCTGGGATGTATCCTTCAGTTTACTGATGATCCTTCTTGTTTGCCTGGAGGCAAGAGAGAGATGGGTGTGTGTCTGTAGAAACCAGCCTCATGTACAGAGGTAACATTTATGTTCCTTGTCCAGCCTACTTTGGCATGTGGTCCCCAGAGGTTTGCCCAGAAGCAAATGCCGTCCTGAGGCTGAAAGATATTCCCCTGCTTTTGCTTCTGTTTCCTGGGGAGAAACATTGGGAGGGGACTATTGCTGCCATGTTCTGCTTGTAGGATTCACGTGCACATCTGTTTGGCCACTGGGAAACAGGACCGGGCAAGTGTTTGGTCTGGTCTGCTAGGGATCTTCTTGTGCTGTTACATTCACTGCACAACAGCATTTATCCATGTATGTATGGAGCCAGTGTGATGTAGTGGTTAGAGTGCTGGACTGGCATGTGAGAGACCAGGGTTCACATCTCCGCTTGGCTGTGAAGCTCACTGGGTGACCTTGGGCCAGTCAACTCTCTCAGCCTAACCTACCTGACAGGGTTGTTGGGAGAATAAGGTCGGGAGGGAGAGAACCATGTTTGTACACCACCATAAGCTCCTTGGAGGAAAGATGGGAAATAAATAAATTAATCTTTCATTTTATGCAAAAGAAATAAAATGGGCAACCTGAGCTCAACATACTTTGGCAACAGACATGCGGCAAAGAAATCACACTAAAGGTTCTTTGAAACAGATCTTGATGCCAATCAACATCCTCTGATAAATCAGCACTGCCAAACAGGCCTATTGTGCTGATGCTATTCCAATCCAAACCATATAGATGGGGTAGCCTGATGCCTGCTCACCTCAACTGAAGCACGTGTTTCCCCCCCAGAAATAATAAATCTGTACAAGGAGTGCCAAGAAACATAAACTCTGTTCTCTCCTGCCTCCTGTTTCCCCCCAACTTCATTAGTAAAGCACAGAAATGTTTTTATGGACATGGAAATCGTGCTTTTTTGGGGGGGGGGGAGATAATTTTTGGGATGCTTCAAAGCTCAGGATGTCGATCCTTCTTCCAGCTGATTCTGCTGGTCTGCTTTCCTTGCCTTCTCCCACCTGAAATAGCATATATAGTTCTGAATCCAGACACCGCTCATCCCCAACTCATCCTGTCTGAGGATCATCAGACTGAGATGCGGAGATCTAGGGCAAGTTTTAAGTGGGCTAAAAAGTTGTGTCCACACAGGTCAACAAATTCCTGCATGCATGTGCACCATGGACTTCAAGTTTCAAGAACTGCTAGTGGGTGGCAGAAGTATTAATGGAGGGGAGAACACACAGCACAAATACACTGCACCGGCCACCAGTCAGAACAGGACACAGTGAGACAGATTTTGGAAGCCTGAGATTGAAAGAACTCATGTGTACATGGAGGTGCGCAAAAGCAACTCCCCCTACCCATTAACAAAGCCTGGAAAATGAATACATTTAAGTATCATGGTTTCATTCTTGATTAGTCCTGAGGTTTATTATATATGCTTTTAAACAGCATTCAGGCATAAGAGGCTAAAAAGTTAAAACAACCAGTCTAGACATCAAAACAAATATCAAGATGTTGCCAACCCTCACCAAATATTAATATACCTTAACAGAGCTATCAAATATCCATATTTTCTTCAAGCAGGAAACAAAAATGTTTTACACAGCACTTTAAGCTGTACATATCCATCAATTCTAGCAAGGACAGGGACCAATGGCCCTTCAGATGTTGCTAGAATATCCCTCCCATCATCCCTGCCCAAGATGCATGTTTTCAGCCTGCTATGTTTAAACTACTCCACTTAAGGAAAGGTGGGCATGGTCAATTAAAAACATAGAGCACACCTAGAATTTTGCTAGAACATATTTCACCTTCCACTGCTTTGTGCAAACTGAGACACTCTTCACATCCATTGGAAACTATTCTGCAGAATAGGCAGTGCCATTATTCCACAATTCTTTTTGGAGCTTTTTTAAGTGTTGCAAAGTGTTGCTGTACTTCACATATTCACAGAAACAAAAGCAAAAGAAAATGCTTTACTATAGGAAACTTCACTAAAATTGCAAAGTAAATCAAAAATATTTAAAGTGACTATCTGAACTATAGCAACTGTCTTAATATTGTTGCTTCCTCCCTGCTAAAACAAGATCAGCACAGCACATGTCTTGTTTCTGTTATTTGGGCTAATTGCAGGTGTTGCCACTATATCCTCAGAGGCACGTTACCAAATTCTTCCAATCTACACTGTGAAAAACCAACCCAAATTGTATTTGCATTTTTACAAATTTTTATATACACACACACACACACACACACACACACACACACACACTGCCTTCAAGTCCATTCCGACTTCCTCTGGGGCTGAGAGGCAGTGACTGGCCCAAGGTCACCAGTGAACTTCATGGCTATGTGGGGATTGGAACCCTGGTCTCCCAAGTCGTAGTCCAACACTCTAACCACTACTACACACTGGCGTCACACTTTTTAAAGTTTGATAGAAGTATCTGCTGGCTATAGGTACTTTCTTAAACCACAAGGTTTATTTATTGCCTATGAGTGAATTTCTCTGCTTTTTAATCCGGGAGGTAAGAAATCGGATCCTGTGCAAGTTTGCTGAGAATGGATTGCCATCATGCTTAGCATAAGTAAAACTGACCATGAAAAGAGGAGGGATGGAGGGTTGGAGTGGGCAGGGGAGGAGGAAGAAGAGAGGGGAAATGCAGGACTGATCGTTTGCATACTTATTCAGTTCAATGGGATTTACTCCAGTGCAATCATGGTTAGGATATGTAAAACTGACCATGGAGGAGGGAGAGCGGAGAGGAAGGAGGAAAGGAAGGGGGAGGGGAGAGGAAGGGGGAGGAAAGGGGCAAATGGGAGGTGATGGGAGGGAGGAGGATGGGAGGGCAGGTTTGATCAATGCATGCTTTTGTGGTCAGTGGGATATACTATGCAATCATGCTTAGGATAGGTGAAACTGACCTGGGGGAAGGGTGGGGGGGGAGAGAGAGGGAGAGGAGGAGGGGGGAAGGAGATTGGGTGGACGGAAAAGGCCTTTCCTTTCCAAAAGGAAAACACTGTGAACAGTATCGTTTTTCAGGGTTTGCCCCACCTTTATATTCTACAGCAGGCACACGTAGTCTCCCACCCAAATTTGAACCACAGCTGTCCCTGGCCACATCCACACCAGGCCTTTGTTTCACTTTAGACAGTCATGCCTTCTCCCAAAGAATCCTGGGAAACGTAGTTAGTGAAGGGTGCTGAGAGTTGCTAGATCAGAGTTTCAGTCAGAGCGAATGACTGTTAAATCACTCTGGCCACTGGAGCTCTGTCAGATTAATAATAATAATGTAGCAGGGAATGTGGTATAGTGGTTAGAGTGCTGGACAAGGACCTGGGAGACCAGGGCTCGAATCCCCACTTAGCCATGAAGCTCACTGGGTGACCTTGGGAAGTCGCTGTCTCTCAGCCTAACCTACCTCACAGGGTGGTTGTGGGGATTACATGAGGAGGGGAGAGAATCATGTACACCACTTTGAGCTCCTTGGAAAAAAAGTGGGATATAAATGCAATAAATAAATATCTGCCTTTTTATAGTATGCAGTTACGGGGAAAGTTGATATTCTTTCTGTTAGATATCTTATTTGAGTGTGACCCCTGGATTATTTTTGGTGCTCCACTCCCATCTGCAAAAGAGGCTACAAATTCACATTTGACATAAAGTATATGCACATTTTATGCAAATTTGTGACTTTTAAAATTATTTTTATTAGGGTTTTATTAAAGAACACCTCTTACATATTACATATACCAACTTTTCCATTTACAAAAATTACAACATAATTCACCTTAAGTTGTAATAATAATGTATATAATAATGGATTATGTTTTGTCCCCCCCTCAAAATAAAACCCCCCTCCCTCAATCCCCCTGAGAAAAGCGGAACTAATTGCATATTTTATTATTATTTTGTTGTTGTTACTATTAACTTAACCATATATGCTTTGCTGCAGCCGACAAATGGCCTTGTAAATTTTGTTCCAAGGCATATGTAATAAACTTCCACCATATGGCATTGAAATTGTCTGTCTTTCCCATTCCTCGAGATATTTGAAGTAAGTGATTTTCTCCAATAAGGCAATATTCCATACCTTTTTTATCCATACCAGTTTGTTCAGGTCTTTTAATTCTTTCCATCTTTGAACCACCGTCTGACGTGCCACCAAAAGCAGGAAAGATATCAATTCTTTAAATTTAATATTCACATTCTGGTCTTCAAATATGGATAATAAAAATAACTCAGCAGTACATACAATCATTTCCCCTGTAATTTTTAAAAGTTCTCTGTGGACCTTCCCCCAAGAAATCGGAACTCGGGGGCAGGTCCACCACAGATGAAAATATGTACCTTTTTCCAAGGGTTGCCATATTGCCCGGCTAGCCGGGTTTTACCCGGATTCTATGCATGCCACCCGGCGCCCGGCTAGCCCCTTACGTGGCCTGGATTTTCAGCTTTAATTTTTTTAAAAAAAAAGTTCCTAGGTGGTCCGGTTCTCGAGATATACATAAAAACGTCAGCCGGGACCCCCCTCGACTGTTAAATCTTTCTTTAAACAGTACTGTACTATAGCACTTTGTAACTTTAACCCCGCCAGTTCAGCATTGCAGCCAATCAGGGATTGTGTTTCAGTTTCATTGACCTCAGGCAGTGTCTAGAAAACAAAATGGTGGTTTCACACACACACACACACCCGTTTATCTGAAAATCTCATAAATTGGGTAAGTATATACATTTCAGTTTTTTTTCCTCTTGTGTGCAGGAGTCAGACCTTGGGTAGTGTTTTGAAAACCTTCCCAGTACTTGCTTTTTGTAAAAGCAATGCTAATCCCATATGCCCAAAGTAAATCCCATTTAATTCAATAGGGCTTACTTTGAGTAGACATGTTATGAATGTGCTGAAAATCAATGGGACTTTGGAGTGAATGTAAAAAAGAATTATGTTTGTGTTCTAACTCTTTCTGTCTCCAGTCCAATTTTAAAGCAAGTAGGCAGGGCTTACTTAGGTATTACAGTTTTTATTCTGTAGGAAAGTAATACTGATTTTTTTAAAACTAATACTGATTTTTCTGCAATGACCAACTGGTTTGACAATAAACTATTATATGGGCTGTATGTATTTATACATCTGCAGTGTGTGCGTGTGCATGTATGGAGTCTTTCCAACACCCCTGTGAGGTAGGATTGGAAACCAATGCAGCTCACAACAAGAAATAAAGCCATTTAAAATCCAATGACCATAAAACAAGTATAAACAGTTGCAAAACAGCGTAAAATGGCATGATTTGGAATTTTGGGTTGTGTGAATGAAGTTGCTTATCACTTGAGGTTGCAGTTCTGTCCCTGTTTGAGTAAGCCCCACTGAACACGCTGGGACTTGCTTCTGAATAAATAAACTTAGGATTGCACTATAAATATCTTTACAGTTTGTGTAAATAATAAATATATTTGATAGTCATGCTTATATACATATTTCTTCATTTATCATATTTTTGGTTTTTGGTTAGGAATCCTGACTGGTTGTGAGATGCTTAGTTTTTTGCCTTACTCATAGGAATCTTGTTGTGGTTGGTATGGTATTACATTTAGGAAAGTGTTATTGCCTTCTGTTTTTTTTTTTCCTATTTGCATTTCACTTATCTTTAACCTCACTCCGTTACAGCCATAGAAGCAACAGCAGCATATGCAAGATAATTAACTCCCATTAGTGATAAGAACAAGAATTTATAATTATTATTTCAATTAAAACAAGAGGCTTATCAATACTTTGAAGAGGACCAGATATTTATTTTCTTTCTGAGCCCAGGACTGGGTCTTTCATGATGCCCGGTGGGGGGGGGGAGCAGGAGAGTAGTCAATAAGACAGACATCCTGGCATTGGTAATCTAATTAGCAAGGTATGTGTGGGGTTGTTGCACACTTCCAGGCCCAGTTTCATTTTGAGTATGGAGGTGGAACCTGTGTAGATGTGGTTGAGAAATTTTGAGTTAAGCAAAGCTCTGCTTTTATAAAACCTAAGAAACATACAGATACTTTGAATGTCTGAGTGCCTGCACCAGTGGAATACTGGAGGAACTTGTAAAACTTGCTGCAACAGTATTTAGAACTGAGCATGTGGTGTAAAAGACTCGTTTTCCTAACATTTTGGCTTGTTTTTCTCCACTCACCACATCTCTGAAATATATTGTATATGTTACGGTTAACCGTGCTGCTGCCCTGACTTACTTTATGTTTGTTGCTATTTTGTTTTTATTATGTTTTTATATTGATTGTGTATTTTTATTGTTTTTATTATATTTGTAAGCTGTGCTGAGCTCTGTTTTTAACAGCAAAAGGGCAGGATATAAATTCTCTTAATCAATCAATAAATACTCCATAGTGTTGGAAACTAGGCATTTAAGGCTGAAAATGTTGCTTAAAAAAAAAGATTTCTCACATCTTTCCCCAGTTTTTGGTGGTAATTCCTAGGCACAAAAACAAAACAACTGGACAATCCAAATATTAATATGCAAATATTTGTATAATATGCAAATAATTTGCATAATATGCAAATTAACCTGCCCGGATTTGTGGAACTGGAATATGGCAACCCTACTTTTCCTGACATCCTCTCCAGCAAGCAGGATTCCTTACAGATGTAAACCGAGCAGTCTGAACTGGAGTTCTGTATCATCTATGATATATTTGTCTTTGTGGGGAGTGCAGCAGAGGCCCAAATCTACATATAGTATACCGAGCCCAGAAAATTCTGTTGGTAGCCCGTCTTCCCTGTATGGATTCTTTGATGCACGGAAAGAGTTGAACTCTAGTTAAAGTTTTTCCACATTCAAAGCATTTATATGGCTCTCCCTTGTATGAATCTTTTGATGTGCCTGAAAATGGCCTTTCTGCTGAAAGCTCTTTCCACACTCCAAGCATTTATAAGGTTTATCCCCTATATGAGTTCTTTCATGTTGACTAAGGGTGCTACTCCGACTAAAGGTCTTTCCACACTCCAAGTACTTATAAGGTTTGTCCCCTGTATGAGTTCTGTGATGTGAAGTAAGGTTACTACTCTCGCTGAAGCTCTTTCCACACTCCAAGCATCTAAAAGGTTTGTCCCCTGCATGAGTTCTTTCATGTCTATTACGGGTGCTACTCCGACTAAAGGTCTTTCCACACTCCAAGCACTTATAAGGTTTGTCCCCTGCATGAGTTCTTTCATGTTGACTAAGGGTGCTACTCCGACTAAAGGTCTTTCTACACACCAAGCACTTATAAGGTTTGTCCCCTGTATGAGTTCTGTGATGTGAAGTAAGACTGCTACTCTCGCTGAAGCTCTTTCCACACTCCAAGCATCTAAAAGGTTTGTCCCCTGTATGAGCTTTTTCATGTCTACTAAGGGAGCCACTGCAACTGAAGCTCTTTCCACACTCCAAGCACTTATAAGGTTTGTCCCCTGTATGAGTTCTTTCATGTTCACTAAGGGTGCAACTCCTACTAAAGGCCTTTCCACACTCCAAGCACTTATAAGGTTTGTCTCCTGTATGAGTTCTTTCATGTCTAGTAAGGGAACTACTCAGACTGAAGCTCTTTCCACACTCCAAGCATTTATAAGGTTTGTCCCCTGTATGAGTTTTTTCATGTCTATTACGGCTGCTACTCCGACTAAAGGCCTTTCCACACTCCAAGCATTTATAAGGTCTGTCCCCTGTATGAGTTCTTTCATGTTGACTAAGGGCGCTACTCTGACTAAAGGTCTTTCCACACTCCAAGCATTTATAAGGTTTGTCCCCTGTATGAGTTCTTTGATGCAAACTCAGGGATGTACTGTAACTGAAGCTCTTTCCGCACAACAAGCATTTATAAGGTTTGTCCTCTGCATGAGTTCTGTGATGCGAAGTAAGAGTGCTACTCTGACTGAAACACTTTCCACACTCCAAGCATTTATAAGGTTTGTCCCCTCTATGATTTTTTTCATGTTTAATAAGGCTGCTTCTCTGACAAAAGGTCTTTCCACACTCCAAGCACTTATAAGGTTTGTCCCCTGTATGGGTTACGTGATGTGAAGTAAGGGTGCTCCTCTCACTGAAGCTCTTTCCACACAACAAGCATTTATAAGGTTTGTTCCCTGTATGGATTCGTTGATGTCTAGTAAGGTGGCTACTGTGACTGAAGCTCTTTCCACACGCCAAGCATTTATAAGGTTTGTCCCCTGTATGAGTTCTGTGATGCAAAGTAAGGTTGCCACTCCGGCTGAAGCTCTTTCCACACTTGGAGCATTTATAAGGTTTGTCACCTATGTGAGTTTTTTCATGGTTTCTAAGGGTACTACTCACACTGAAGGTCTTTCCACACTCCAAGCATTTATAAGGTTTGTCCCCTGTATGAGTTCTTTCATGTTTACGAAGGCTGCTACTCAGACTAAAGGTCTTTCCACACACCAAGCACTTATGAGGTTTGTCCCCTGTATGAGTTCTGTGATGCGAAGTAAGGTTGCCACTGTCACGGAAGCTCTTTCCACACTCAAAGCATTTATAAGGTTTGTCACCTATATGAGTTTTTTCATGTCTACTAAGATTGCTACTCTGACTGTAGGTCTTTCCACACTCCAAGCATTTATAAGGTTTGTCACCTGTATGAGTTTTTTTATGTTGTCTAAGGTTGCCACTCCAACTAAAGGTCTTTCCACACTCCAAGCATTTATAAGGTTTGTCCCCTGTATGAGTTCTGTGATGCAAAGTAAGGCTGCAACTCAAACTGAAGCTCTTTCCGCACTCTAAGCATTTATATGGTTTCCCTCCTGTATGCATTCTTTCATGTGAAGTAAGATCTGAGCTGTACTGAAAACTCTTTCCACACTCCAAGCATTTATAAGGTTTGTCCCCTGTATGAGTTCTGTGATGCAAAGTAAGGGTGTCACTCCGACTGAAGCTCTTTCCACACTCCAGGCATTTATAAGGTTTCCCTCCTGTATGCATTCTTTCCTGTGAAGTAAGATATGAGCTGTACTGAAAACCCTTTTCACACTCCAAGCATTCATACTTCAATTCAGTTTCCTGATGAATTTTATATTCAGCACCCTGAGAAGTTCCAAATTCATCTCCTGGCGTCTGCGTTGGTTTCCCCTCTTGTCTCTTTGCTCCATCTTGACTCCTCAGTTTCTGTTCCTGCACCTGCTCCTCAGCTTTGTCCAGTGATACTTCTGATGGTTCTCTCAGATCCCCCAGATGTATCCTGATGGAATGAAAGGAAAGGAGATAAAACGCTGTGGAGAAATGCTGTGAATATATTATGATCTGTACTTTGAAACAATATTTCAGGGACCTCTGTTGATATCAGAGTTTAACTGTCAAAGCTTGAGGCCTTGTACGGAGCTATTTTAGCAGTAGGTGCTTGTTAACAGGTTGTGAAAACAGACACAGAGAGAGACATGATTGTGACACATATCTGCTCTCTTGTGCCTCCGTTTCAGGTGGGCAGCCCAGTGCTTATGCACAGCTGGAATTTATAAACCTAGGATGGATCCTGCCTGACAGGGAGATGGCCCTTTCCTCTGCCCAGAGGGCATCTCTCATCCCCTCCCTCCTTCCCTCCCAAAATGTTGGCCCTGTTACCTGCACTACGTGAGTTCAGCTTCAATTGATCCAAGGGAGCCCAGTGCCCCTCAAACCTATCTGAGAGGAAATATCCTTAAAAGGTGGGCTGTGATATGCAGCCTTTATCCCTTATCCACCATCAGGAAGAAGCCTGCAGTTGACCAGCCAAACAGCTTTACACCTGAGAGGACCAATATCCTGGAGATAAGTAGTGACTTAGGATCAGGTAGATACTTCAGCTAAAGAGCTTCTTTTATGTCAAGATTCTGCTTTGAGCAATTTGCTCCAGTTCCTTTCTCTGTTGTTCTTAATGATTTTATAATTGGAAATCCAATCTCTCTGTGTTTGGTAGCCAAACTCTCAGGGTGTTCAGATATCCCATGTGCCTTGGACACTTGGGTTCTCCACTACCGAGTAAATGGATTCTGAGGTGCTAAAGAAAAGCTGACTCTTCAAATTGCTGGCAGCAACAGAGGGAGTGTTGCCTTTAGACCTTACAGTAAGTTAAAGAGGGCTCTGGACGGGAAACGCAGGGTGTGCTGCCCTTAGAATTCCAGAATTCTAAGCACTAAATTGGGGGCCCCAAAGTCTTCCTGTCTGGGAAAAACGGTGCAGGGATTGGCGGCAGCTCTAACGGATAATTTGAAATGCACGCTGGGTCAGATTGGCAAACCAGGTGTGCCAGCAAAGGAGTAAGAAGTCTATCCCAGCCTGGGATAGATAAGACTGGTTAGACAGAAAGGTTGTTAGCAGTCATTTCCAAACTGTGTGCCACGGGGAAATTAATTAATTATCTGATTGTGAGTTTTATTTTACTTTATTTTAAAAACATTAGGCTGCCTTCTAAGGTAAAGCACCCTCCCAATATGGCTCTCATAGAAACAAAGGGTATTAAGCATAGCTTTAATAAAATACCATAATTTCAAACAGTACTTAAGCACATTTTTAAAATCCCTGTTAAGAAGATTAACCAAGTCATTAGTAATACAGTTCAAGCCAGCAGAAGCCAATTATCAATAACCCAGCATCTCCAATAAGAGCAATTTGAAACAACTGGATCTTCAATGCCTGTTCAAAAACTGAAACAAAGCTAGCCATACATATCTCTTGCGAAGGATACCCAAGCATTTCACAAGTGAGGGTCCTCCACAGAAAAGGCCCAGTCTCTAGTTTCTGTCAGTCTATCATATTATCATTTATAATTGCATTTACATCCCGCCCTTCCTCCCAGAAGGAGTCTAAAATGGGGAGACTATTGCAATATCTCCATAACAAATGTCAGCTCGAGGAAAGCTAAGCTATGGAACTCCTTACCCAAGGTAAATCCTATTGCAAAGAAAATAGCAAGTTTCAAAATGGATTGGCAGAAAATGTCAGTAATTGCCAGCTGATTATGCCATATTTTACTTCCTTCAGCCACCATTTTGTGACTGTTTCTGCCCCTGCACCACCACTTTCTGGCGGGTGGACTTCAGTAATTCTCAGGTGTCTCAAGTGGGCCCTGGGTTAGAAGGATTGAGAACCCGAGTGCTAGATAATGCTGATCTCTTATTCTACGATTTATCCACAGTTCCTAACACAGAACAGGCCAATCACGTATCTCAGCATATATCTCCCCTTCTGCAAAACCCTGGACAAAGAGGTCTTCTCCATCTCCTTCCAGTCAGAAAATGAGGTTAGGTTTCAAATTCAGATGTCCTTTTTCAAGCAAAATAAATATAAACATGAATCTGTCTTAAACAGTGAAAGTCTATTGGCCTACCCAGGAGTGGCCAACTGGGAGGGGTGCCGTCCATCAGGCCTCCTGGATGTGACATTGCTGCCACCTACCGTGAAGGAGAGGGGCAAGGCGATGGGGAAGTCGGGGCTCTGTGGGCACACTGGTGGAGCCAATCTAGTATTCCTCCGGGTGTGCCCACACAGCCCCAAACTACCGGCTGCCTTGCCCCTTCCTCTCCCTGTCAGCTACTCCTGGGTCTATCCACCTTAGTTCTGTGTCCTTAGTTCCCACCACCCGCATCCCAACAAGAGACCTGCCTGACCCCAAAAAAGAGAATCAAGATAAATAACTCATGGCAGATGCATCCCTTTGCTAGGATGGCTACCATAGTCAGAGGCAATATGGGGGAAACAAGTGGGGAGAGTGCTGTTGCCCTCATGTTCTGCTTGTGGGCTTCCTGTGGGCACCTGGTTGGCAACTGTGAAAACAGAATCTCGGACTATGCAAGCCTTTGGTTTCATCCAGCAGGTCTCTTGTTATCTTCTTATACCCATGGTAACTCCATCAGCACCCCTCCAATGATCTCATTGGCAACACCACCAAGAGGAATCCATACCTTTCACAGCTATTGATCAAGGGCGAAAGAATCCTTGTCCAGAGAGGTTGCCATCTTATTAATCTCCTGCATGACCTCCTTGCACAGGGCTCTCTGGTCTGGATCTAGCTGAGCCCATTCCTCCTCGGTGAAATGCAAGGACACCTCCTCAAAGGTCACCAGTCCCTGGAAGAAGAAAAGAATTGCCTTCCTCATAAACGTTCCCCAGCAAGGTGTGGTCATCATCTGCCCTCCACTCACACTCGGAAGAGAGATGATGCAAGCGGGATATTTTCCTTCAGTGTTCAGTGGCATCTACACGAGAGGTCTTAAATCAACCCAAATGTGACATTGCTGATCTTCTAATAACAATATGTGCCTTCTCCCAAACACCTGCTACCATATGGACTGGCAAATGTATTGCAATTTAAAAGCAAAAGGACACAGAGGGTATCCTGGAAATCAGAGGCCCATTACTGTAATATCTGTTTCAGGAAAAGTAGTGGAAAATATTATTAAAGACAGAATTACCAAACATGGAGCAGAACATAGCAATCGTGGGATAAGAGAAAATATGCTCTTATGGACCAGTAAGTGTTTAAAGATCAAGAAAGAGACAGCAGGAATAAATGGTTCTCCCAATGGAGGGATGTAAGAAGCGCCCCCCTCCCCCAATCATCAGTATTGAGACTTGTGCTTTTCAACATGTTCCTAAATGACATGGATTTGGAGTGAAAAGTGAGGTAACCAAGTTTACTGTTGATATCCAATTGTTGAGGGTGGTTAAAACAAATAAGGATTGTGAGGAACTTCAAAAGGAACTCTCCAAACAGGCTTGGGTATTAAAGAGCAAATGCAATTAAATGAAAGCAAGTGTACAGTCAAGCAAAAAATCCTAACTGAATCGGTGGTGACTGACAGACCAAGAAAGAGACCTTGAGGTCATAGTGGACGCCTCAGTGAAGATACAGATGTTGTAGCTATGAAATTGGTGAATTCCATGTGAGGGATGAAGACACAGATTGAAAGTAAAATTGTGAATATCATAATGCCATCGTACAAATCTAAGATGTGACCTTACTTGGAATACTTCTACAGTTCTCTATAATACATTTTGTAATTTAGAAATAGTCTCCAATAAGACATTTTATTATTTATTTAATCCCATTTATGACTTGGACTATGACCTGGGAGACCAGGGTTCGAATCCCCACATAGCCATGAAGCTCACTGGGTGACCTTGGGCCAGTCACTGCCTCTCAGCCTCATGAAAACCCTATTCATAGGGTCGCCATAAGTCGCAATCAACTTGAAGGCAGTACATTTACATTACCTCACAAAATATGTCAGTTATTTCACAATAAAAATGCCAGCCAAAAAAAGTCACACAATTTCATACATAAAAACCAGTTAAAAAACCTTTCATATGTGAAAACCAATTTCAAATCCAACACAGATACAGACCAGGATTAAGTTTTGGGAGCAATGTCATTTTGATGGCAGCGATCCTTCCAAACCAAGAAAGATGGAAAGATTTTCATGACTGCATATCAATATTCAGTATAGTTCACTTAACTAAGTAATTGTTGTTTTCAATCACACCTTTATAGCTTCCTGCAGTACCCAAATATTGGAATGGCCTACTTAACCCAGAAAACTGAGATATTTCAGAGGCAGACAGTTTCCTGTTCGGTCATCTGTGGTCGGTATTCAACTAAGTAATTGCACTAGTGCAACAAAACTTTGCCCCCTTCTCCTCCCAACTTGCGTGCCTTGCACCATTCCTAAATCTGCTCCGGAGGGTGAGACAGGGACTGTCATGAAATTGTAATTTTGTTAACGTGGTTTTTCTGTAACATGGCTCAGATACAGAGAATTGTGGGGATTTCATCTTGGGAGGAGTTGTCTCTGTGAGAGTGGAAAACTTTGAGTTTCGTTTCTCAACTGCAACTAATTAGGAGGCCTGAATAAGCAGCACCTGGTTATCTGTTATCTGGTGAGAAGCCTGGTACTCAAGGCCATGTGGGCCTGAGAAGGTTTGAGATCAGGAAAGGGAGGGGGGCAGCCAAGGCGCAAAAAATGAAGAACCTTCGGGAATACGACTTCATCAGCAAGCCCCCTGACTGGCTAATTGTTCTGAACTGTTGCTGGGTTTTCCCCCTTAAGTTAGGGGGTAAGACCCATAGCCTTTGTTCCCCTGGATTCCATCTGGATGGGTGGTTATTCATGTGGGGTTCCACTGCCTTTACTACCCTATTGATGCCTCTCTTAGGAGAGTGGAGATTTATAACAACTACCTCTTCAATGTAAATAGAATAGGACAGTTAGTTTGTTATTTCATTGTTGTGTTTGAACTCTCTTATATGTTTTACCTGAATCCCTGGTTGGGTGTGGTTTTGAGGAATTGTTTTGCTGCTGTTAATTGTGCATTATATTTTATTAATAAAGCTACTTTTTATTACCTTTGTGTGTTCACTGAGTGAGACCAATTTGGTTTTGAGTCCAGCACCTTGACCACTGACCACAAACTACCAAGAATGAGTGTATTTTGGCTTTACCAGAGGCTTCTGGACAAGGAGTGTTTGTTTGACTCTTGTCTTTGTGAAACCTTGGTTTACCTCTTTCTGGGCTCTGGGTTCCCCTTGACTCAGAGTTGAACGAGTAGCAGGGGTGGTGGCAGCCTATCTTCTACCTTGCAGGGTTGGTGTTGGTTTGCACAGCCTTAGGAAGGAAGAATTGGGTGGATTGGGTTCCAGATCAATTGCCCAGGGTGGGGAATTGGGTCTGAAGCATGTACCTTGACAGCCTGCGGGGGCCAAGGGCATGACAGGGACCACAACAGATTTAGGGGGCAGTGGGGAGGAGAAAGGGAAAGAATTCCATTGTGCAAGGAGAAATCCTTACGCTGACAGAACCAGTGGCTTAGCACTATGTTGAATACAACCCTATATTTATAGCCAAAAATTCTGCTTCCCTGCCATAACTTAATTTTAAAGCCTGAAAATTTACTGAGCCTGCCTATTTCCTGTTGCATTTCTTGAAGTCGGCATTACTAGTGACATCTGTAAACGTCAGGACATCTGCGAACAGATGTTCTTTTGTGCTCTTTGGTGCGGACAGCGATGTCTGTAAAGGTGTCAGTTATATAGATTAATACATTTATATAAATCAGGCTTATTTTCACTGGGTGGAGATGGAATATATAGAGGCACAAGGTTTTCCTACTAGTGAGATCTTGACAATTCCACCTGTATTAAAGATTGGGGGTGTAGCTCAGAGGCAGAGCAAGTGCCTTGTATGCAGATGCTTCAATCCCCAGCATCTCCCGGTAGGGCTGGGAGATACCCCTGCGTGAAACCCTGACTGGCAGCAGCCCTCTAGGATTTCAGACAAGGGTCTTCCCAGTCCTACCTAGGGACCAGATGCACAAGTTGGACAATGAAAAAAGTGGATGAGAGAAAAACCAATTCATCTGAAATGTGGTGTTGGAGGAGAGCTTTGTGCATACCATGGACAACAAAAAAGACCAATAATTGGGTGTCAGAACAAATTAAACCAGAACTAGCACTAGAAGCTAAAATGATGAAACTGAGGTTATCATACTTTGGACACATCATGAGAAGACAGGATTCACTAGAAAAGACAATAATGCTGGGAAAAACAGAAGTAGAAAAAGAGGAAGGCCAAACAAGAGATGGATTGATTCCATAAAGGAAGCCACAGACCTGAACTTACAAGACCTGAACAGGGTGGTTCAGGACAGATGCTATTGGAGGTCACCGATTCATAGGGTCGCCATAAGTCGTAATCAACTTGAAGGCACATAAAACACACACACATTTACGGACACCAGGGACTGAACCTGGAACCTTCTCCACATGCAAGGCAGATACTCTACCACTGAGCTAAGGCCCATCAAACAGCTCATTCTTACCTTGTACTCCTGAGCAGCTTCTTCTACCGGGACCACATTGTGATCTCTGTGCTCCCGGGACCTGTCACACACCACGCAGATAGGGACTCCATCATCCTTGCAAAAGAGCTTCAATGGTTCCTGGTGCCTCTCGCATTCTACCCTACCTGCCCCTGCCTCTCTTTCTGCAGACAATTCCCACCCACTGAGTATTTCTGCAATATTTGCTAGAGGCCTGTTTGGGTTGAAGTTCCTCTCTGTAGACCTTCTGCACTGGGGGCAGGTGGCCTCCATGCCAGGCTGTGCCCAACATCGAATGATGCACGTTTGGCAAAAATTGTGCCCGCAGTCCAGAGTCACCGGGTCAGCAAAGTAGTCCAGGCAAATGGGGCAAGATGCTTCATATCGAAGTCTCTTCCTAGGATTCTCTGCAGTCATGGCTTCATCCCCGCAGAGCAGCAGCAGGGGGCAAGTTTCCTTTTTTTCCTGGGCTCAGAAGCAGCCCCACCTGCAACCACGGCCAGGGTCTGCTCACCCTGGGTCAGAGTTCATGGGAATGCAACTCTACCCTGGAGAGAAAGATGAGTGGCAGGAGAAGGGGCAGGTTACCACACCAGCCAGAAAATGAAAAGGGTCGTCTCAAGAAATTATTTGCCCATCTCCCAGCTACAGAGAGGTCTGATCCCTCCCCCATCCTTCCAGGCAGGCATAGAAAATCCTTCCAGCACAAGGATGGATGGCCCTCCACATGTTGTCCAGCTCTAACTCTCATCGGTATGGCCGAGAGATTGTAGGAGATGTAACCGATCAACAGTAAGAGCCAGTCTGTTGTGGTGGCTAGAGTGTCAGACTAGGACCTGGGAGACCAGAGTTCAAATCCACGCTTGGCCACGAAGCTCACTGGGTGACTTTGGGCCAATCACTGTCTCTCAGCCTAAGCTATCTCACCAGCTTGTTCTGAGAATTTATTTTATTTATTATGAGACTTGTTAGTCGCCCACCTGGCTGGCGAGCCAGCCACTCTGGGCGACGTACACAATAAAACAGTATATAAAACAGATAAAAATTTAAAAACACAGTAAAACTAGCCCGTTCCAAAAGCCTGCCTAAAAAACCAGGTCTTCAGGGTCCGGCGGAAGCTCATTATAGACAGGGCATGGCATAGATCAGTTGGGAGAGAATTCCATAGGGTGGGGGCCACAATTGAGAAGGCCCTCTCTCGAGTCCTCACCAGTCTAGCTGTTTTGACAGGTGGGATCCAGAGAAGGTCTTCTGAGGCTGATCTTGTTGAGCGGCATCCCTGTCGATGCTGGAGGCGCTCCTTCAGATACGCTGGGCCACAACCGTATACGGTTTTAAAGGTTAAGACCAACACCTTGAATTGGGCTCGGTACACAACCGGTAACCAATGCAACTCCTTTAACACAGGAGTGATGTGATCTCTACGGCGGCCGCCTGTAATTAGGCGCGCCGCTGCATTTTGAACCAGCTGTAACTTCCAAACCGTTTTCAGGGGTAACCCCACGTAGAGCGCATTACAGTAGTCTAGGCGAGTGGTGATCAGGGCATGTACCACCGGTGGGAGCAGATGATTGGGAAGGTAGGGGCGTAGCCTCCGTATCAGATGGAGTTGATACAGAGCTGCCCGGCTCACAGCCGAAACTTGAGCCTCCATGGACAGCTGGGAGTCAAGAATGACCCCCAGGCTACGGACCTGGTCTTTCAGGGGCAGTCATACCCCGTTAAGCACCAGGTCTATATCTCCCAACCTTCCCTTGTCTCCCACAAACAGCACCTCGGTTTTATCAGGATTGCAAGGGGGAGAACTATGTTTGTACACCACCTTGAGCTCCCTGGAGGAAAGGTGAGATATAAAAGTAGTAATATAGCAGTAACAGTCTTGTGTTCTAGTGCAAACTAGTGAGAGAGCAAGAGAACACCCACATGCATGGGACTGAAATATTTGGGGCCAACTCTCCCATCCTCTATAAACACAATATGTAAGCAGCCGTGGGCAAAAGACAGGATCTCTGGGTTGATCTCTGGATGTTTTGAAGGAGATTGGGAAGGACTTCAAGCCCCCAATTTAGCAATAACAAAATCACTCCCCCATCGCTAACAGTGAAAGCGAACATGGTGCCCTCCAGACAACTCCCATCAGCCCCAGCCAACACAGTAGATGGTCAGGAACGATGGGAGTTGTAGTCCAGCTATCTGTAGGGCATCACATTGGCTACCCCTAAATTATACTGCAGAAATGAAGAAAGCCGGCATGTGGGGGAAGGTGTAACCAGGAGTGGATTTTTGTGGGGAAGGACTGTGAGCTATTGTGTTGCTCAAGACAATTTCCTGGGCACAGAATCCTTCAAAGTGTATTTCTTTTTACTAGGCTCAGAATGGTGTATCTCTCGAGTTCCAGTACAAAACAAAATGGATCCAGGCCTGAAATCTGCCCACCTGGATATATCCAGAGCTTGGAAAAGTTACTTTTTTGACCTACAACTCCCATCAGGCTGATGGGAATTGTAGTTCAAAAAAGTAACTTTTCCAAGCTCTGGATATATATGAGAGAGACAGAAATTTACATAAGGGTTGTTACATAATAATTCTTGTTTTCCTTTCCTATACACTAGAGATTCCTAAGAAACATGGAAGATGCGTTTCATACACATATTTCCATATCTTACCCAACCTACCTCATGGTGAATAAGAGACAGAGATCAACTGGGATTTTTAAAAAGTTTTTCATGAGATAGGCTGAGCTGATTGCACGGTTTTATTCCTCTGAATCTTATTATATTGTTGCTTTGTTCTATTCAATGTTTTTGGAATTTTAAGATTTCTTGGTATCCATTGTTGGATAAAGGGTGCCTGTGGATTATAGCAGTTTTTTTAAAAATACCGTTTTTAAAAAAGCAACAACGCGAAATTTGAAAGCAGGGAGGGAAGGTACATTAAGGACGAGATGAACGTCACCTCCGCAAATTAACACGAACAGAGACAGGCACCCCCCTCGCCCAACATGCACAAACATTTAAAGGAACCTGCAATTTACATGGGAGCAAATCTTACTTCACTGAATTCAGCGGGGCTTACATCGAAGTAAACCCTGCAGAGAGGATCGGGGTTGCAAACCAGGTTCAGCAAGTAGGATTTAATTTACCTCCAGCTACAAAAGCAACACGCAAGTTCTCCGATTGGATCAAGCAGAACTGGAAGGTATTCTTATTGTCGTTGTTGTTAATGCTTGTGCTTCTCTGATTCAAAAGCCCAAGACAGACAGCTCAGCTGCGCGACTTCAGCCTGGAAGAGGAAGCGGCTGAAGCAACTACAGACTTGTTATGTGAAGAGTGACTCACAAGGGCTAGTTTTCCGGGCTCACTTTGCAAATGGCTTTGTTTTGGTTCCTTCACCTCATCCTCCCTCAATGCCAAAGGGGTTTGGTTTCTATGAACGTTTTGTGGCTTATTGCATGAACTAGAAGCTAAAAAGATGAAACTGAGGTTATTATACTTTGGACACATCATGGGAAGACCTGATTCACTAGAAAAGACAATAATGCTGGGAAAAACAGAAGGGAATAGAAAAAGAGGAAGGCCAAACAAGAGATGGATTGATTCCATAAAGGAAGCCACAGACATGAATTTACAGGATCTGAACAGGGTGATTCACAACAGATGCTGTTGGAGGTCTCTGATTCACAGAGTCACCATAAGTCATAGTCACTTGAAGGCACATAACATTCATGAATCCCATCTGGCCATGCGTGACTGGTGAATTTGGCAGCCCTGGCTCACTGGGAAGTTGCTGTTATGGGCTGTTTTCCGGAAAAACGTATTATAGCCTGGAGCGGGTACTGGAACGTGATTTCTGTGGAAGTTTTGCGGTTTATTGCATTAATCTGATCTAGTCATGACAGTGTGACAGGTGAATTTGGTAGGCTTGGGTTGCTAGGAAGTTACAATTCCGGGCCATTCTGTTCCATTCCGGATGGCATTTTAGTTGTTAACGGGTGAATAAAATATAATAGCAGAAAGGTTTTGATTCTGTTCCAGCTTTTACGCTGTCCCTTTTCTTTAGAAGGGGAGGGGAGCGAAGACTGCTTCTGCCACTCAGACCTCCAAGGGTTAAATGAAC
Source organism: Rhineura floridana (assembly GCF_030035675.1). Taxonomy (NCBI): domain Eukaryota; kingdom Metazoa; phylum Chordata; class Lepidosauria; order Squamata; family Rhineuridae; genus Rhineura; species Rhineura floridana. Next base: position 199,912,144 of record NC_084482.1, read on the forward strand.
TGAGCTGTGGATCCTAGAGAGGCAGGACCCCTCGCTGGATCGTCACCTTGCAGTGGTGAGTGGGCTTGCCTGTTCCAATGAACCCTATGAGCGATGCTGTTGGGAGTCATGTACTCCCAGCAGGGTCACCCATGGCGGTAAGGTCAACGGAGAGGAACCAGACAAAGAACGATCCAAGAATGTCCTCAGTGGCAGAACAGGCGGAGGATAACAATGTGTACGTTACAACGGCTGTGAAGGTGGATGAAGGCTGCAGCAGATAAAAGACTTCCAATCGTCGTGGTATCCATGCCATTGAGTCCAAGCCTTTTTCTATCAAGATTTTGTGTTGATCGTGGTGCAGCGATCTCCCCACACAAAACAAATTCACGCACAGGCGTCTTCCAAGCAAATCCATCTGGAAACCTATGTCCTCACTGTGGGAGGCTGTGTGGATCCATAATTGGCCTCCACAGTCACTTACAGACCCACCGTTAAAGACCTTCTTGGAAGACAATCTTACTTGGCCACGAGTGATCGCCAATGAGAGAGGCAGGAAATTGTAAGTATTAAATTTTAATAATGAATGTGCTTCCTTTCCTAAACCTGATGAGATGGGGTGAGTGAGGGTGGGGAGGAAGGCAGAGAAAACAGGACAAAAGAGAGAGCGAGAAAGTTGCAACTTTCGAGACGATGCAGGCCAGGGGGAGGATTTGGGTGATGTGGAAGAGGGAAAGGGTGGGCAGCGGCAAGAATTTGCTTTTTAGCGAGGGAGAAAAGAGAACCAACTTCTTGGAAACACAGGCAGGGGCTGATCTCTCCAAACCTGCTCCTTGAATCCTGTTGCAGGAGCCTCTTTGAAGCTCCCTTTGGAAATAAAAGCAATTCTCCTCTTCCCGCATGGGATTTCATAGAATCATAGAATTGGAAGGGGCCTGTAAGGCCATCCAGTCCAACCCCCTGCTCAACGCAGGAATCCAAATTACAGCATTTGGACGGCGGAAGGGAAGGTGATGGGGTGCTTTGGTGTCACAGGTGTTAGGTCCAAACCCAACACGCAAGCCGTCACTGTCTACTCAGCTCACATCACAGGTGCGGAGTTGAGAGCAATAACCCACTGCCAGAGATCAGGAAATAAGTTGCCAAAATTACCTTTGCAAAGGGGTCCCAAAACCTGCCAGCAAGTTGCCTTTCAGAAGTGGGAACCCCGTTTATTGAAATACAGTAGATTATATAGATTCCCCGGTGGTTACAAAAATGGAGAGCAGACGTCATAAACTACAAGAAAAATAACTGTAGACAAAGTAACTTTTAGATATGTAAAGAGGGGTGCTTAAAGTAACAAAGCTAGGAACATCTTGCTTCTTTTGCAGACATTCACTTGCATAGTTTGTGCAATCTTGAGATAAGCGCTTGGAGCCAAAAGAACAAAGTACAGATAGGAAAAGGGGAGTATTGAAACAAGAGAGGCCTTTCAGTGGGGGATACGTTCAGGTTACATTTCTGCATTTACAAACAGATACGTGTAGAAATCTATAGACATGTTAAAAGAAACATTAGCTTTCTTTGTGCTCAGGGTCAGCAATATGATACAATCTATAGGGTATTGATATTGAATGCATAAGGAAGGAAGGGAGTCATCTCCAGTTTATTTAGGCTTTTATTTACCCAGCCACCTGGAGTGTGGGGTCAGGTCAGGGGGAAATAAACCGATATCATGTTTATATCAACCTTCATTTTCTTAACCCAACACAGGGAAGCAACTTTCCTTCCAGGTGGGGGAGAAGAAGAGGGGAAAGACCTTCTGTTGCACCCTCCCCCCTTCCAAAGCCCAAGGGGACATGGTTGATTTCTGTGACCTGAGTATAACGTCAGTTTGCAGGGGTTGGATGGACTAGGCTGTTCTTGGCCTCCTGAAGTCTTCAGGCAGAGGCTGAGGAAACTAAATGCCCCTCTGCAGGTGGACTTCAAGGGGGAGGAGCTTCTCCAGATGCCCTCTTGAGAGTTTGGCTGGGCTTTCTGTTCTGGAGGGGAAGAAAAAAGTTTTGTTAAGGTGCTGGACTATGACCTGGGAGACCAGGGTTCGAATCCCCACACAGCCATGAAACTCACTGGGTGACCTTGGGACAGTCACTGCCTCTCAGCCTCGGAGGAAGGCAATAGTAAAACCGCCTCTGAATACCCCTTACCAGGAAAACCCTATTCATAGGGTCACCATGAAATTGACTTGAAGACAGTCCATTTCCATTTTAAAATCAGAGCCAACAAATAGATCTCACCTGCTTTTTAGGATTGGCAGTTGAGGGCTGCTGAGGCCACAGGTTTTTCTGTGCTGGTGCCGGCTATGCTCATGCCCAGCCTCACAACTTGCCTTCCTCCTAGTGTTATTGAGGATTCATAGTAGAATACTCCAGCATCTCTATGAGATGGGCTATGGTGAGAGCCTGTGTGGTATAGTGATTAAACAGAGACCTTGGCTCAAATCCCCACTGGCTATGGGCTCCCTTGATCACTTCTCTCTCTTGGTCTAGCCTGCGGGGGAGAGGGAGACCTGTGTGTGCCATCCTGAACTTCTTGAAAAAAGTAGAATACAATGTATTTAGTAAGTATTATTCATAAGAATAATAAGAAAAATGTTCTGCCCAAACTAAAGACAGAGATTAGTTTTATTTTGGTAAAAGCTGTGGTTCGCATGCATAAAGTGCTGATTCTTCCAAGTAATTTTTGTGACTCTCCTCTGACCCATTCAGACTTTTATTTCCCCTCTTTTTCAGGCCTTCACAGATGAATCCTGCAGGGCAGATGTAGGAGTCAATGTCCAGGGGTTGTATTTCTGCATATTTGAAAGTTCATGAAATTAGTTTATTTACTATCTCCACCTGGATGGAAAGGTCTGTACTTTGGCATTTATTTTGTTTTTGTTTTTAACCTGTCTTTAGTTGAGGGTTTTTGTACTGTATTCAAAGCTATTTTCAGCCGCTTTTAGGGTATATTTGTAAATTGCCTTGAGACGCATGTAAAATCTGATTCATAAGTTAATGCAAAATAATAATAATATTTCAGATGGAGGTTTCAGGTGAAAGGACAGTAGCTTTTCATATCCGGTGGAAGCTTTAAGACAGAGTTCATTGGAAATCATCCACTCACAGTGTTCACTTAAAAGCACTGTTTACTGTCAATTGTCAAGGCCATGACACTGAATTGATATGGTAGCTGGTAAACGTTTAGTTTTATGTACTCCCATTTGTTGAAAAGAAACCAATTACATCCTTAAACCGGGCTCACTAAGGGGGTGGGGATCTGTGGGAGTTGGGAGGGGCAAGATGGCTAGATAGATTAGAGGAGAAAGGCAAAACTTTCCAAGGCCTATATTGGAAGAAACTGGGGGAGCAGGCTGGAAAGCTATTGAGGGCCTAAATGTTAGGCTGTTTCTCATTTTAGCCCCTTAAAGCTAATGGAGCATGAAAAATAGCACAGGAAAATAAAATATTCATTTAAGTGATCCATTTACCACTCCCAAGAAACATGAGGCTACTTATTATAATTGGAGCCATGAAACCCAAACATGTGAAAGAATGAAGGCCTTCCCATCACCATTGTGTGCCAACATCTTGGAGAAGTGGAAGAAAATGTATTTAATAATCCTAATAATAGTATTCTGCTTCTACTAGAAATAAGGATAATTTTTACTTTGGGAAGTGCATAGGTTGACATGCCTAAGTGCTGATTACCCCAGATAAATTTTGTGAATCCCTCCAAATCAGACTTCTGTTTCATTTTCCCAGGCCCGGCTTCTCCCTTTACAGTAGGGGTGGAGAATCTGTGGCCCTCCAGATGGTGTAGGACTCCAGTTCCCATCAGCCCCAGCCAGCATGGCCAATGGTCAAGGATAATGGGAGCTGATATTCAGCAACATCTGGAGAGCAACAGGTTCCCCACCCCTGATTTATAGGGCCCAGTGGCAACAGCACAATGAGTCCCAGAGATGGCCTACTTTTTTCCTCCTTTCTCTTAAAAGCAGGCAAGTCTACAGATCTATAGACCATTTGACATGCATTCATGTGTGTCTTTCACCCTCCAGTCATGTAGGTTTAAAACCTTCTCACTGTCCCCCAGCTTGTGCAAAGAGGACCTTGGGGTACCTTGGTTACAGAGCTTGGAAAAGTTACTTTTTTGAACTACAAGTCCCATCACCCCAATCCAGTGGCCATGCTGACTGGGGCTGATGGGAGTTGTAGTTTTAAAAAAATAACTTTTCCAAGCTCTGCTTGGTTACTATCTCTCAACCAAGAACTGAAGCACGTCAGTAAGGCATGCAGTTTCTCCAACCCGGGCTCCAAGATAGCAGATAGTCTGTCAAAACATATCTATGAAAACAGAGCAGAGTTCACAAAAGCTCCTTCCCAGTTCACTGGTTACAAAATGGCTTCCCACTGGCTCACTTTGTAGACTTCCATTCTCTGTGAAATGGCTAAACACAAGGGGCCACCTCAGCTTTGTCACAGTGCCATTGGGATGTTGCCCAAGACTGACAAAATGATGGAGACCATCCTCTAGGTAAAAAATAGATTTTGGGGGAGAGATTCAAAGAGACAGCCTAGGTGCCTCTTTCTACATTTGCCTCTCTCCTGCTTGAGGAGGGCAAAAGTTACCCTATGGTCCCTTCCTCACTCAAACTGAACACAATGATAGCCTGACCACTGTTGTCCATGTACTGGTAACCTCCAGGCTGGATTACTGTAATGTGCTCTATGCGGGCTGCCCTTGTGGTTGGTCCAGAACCTGCAGCTGGTGCAAAACGCGGTGGTGTGACTGGTCACTGGGGCAGGGTATTGCCAACATGTCACCCCACTGCTAAAGGAATTGCACAGGCTGCCCATTAGCTAGCGGGCTAAGTGAAAGGTTCTAGTTTTGGTGTACAAAGCCCTAAATAGCTTGGGATCAGATACCTGAAAGATTGTCTTGGCCCTTATATACCCAGTCGATCACTACAGGGAAGGCGTCCTGCAGATACCATCTTATCAGGAAGACCTTTAGTATAGTGGCACTTACCCTTTGGAATTGCCCTCCCTTAAATATTAGACAGGTGTCATCTCAGTTATACTTGCTGCACCTACTGAAGACCTTCCTCTTTCAACAAGCCTTTTAAGTAGAGACCTTATCCCAGTCTGCATCTGTGTTGGAATTGCTTTTTAAGATATTTTTAAAGCTTTTTTAAAAAGATGTTTTTAAAGATGTTTTGTTTTAATTATACAGCCACAAGAGTGGCTGTATACTATAGCCAGCATGGATTTTTCACATTCTGCAATGTTAAATTGAAAATACTACCCCCATGCCATTCTGATGCTTTCCATAAACTCATTTCAAAGCAGAACCTTACAAAAAGTATAGTCCTGAACTCAGAAACGCCTGCTTAACAACACTCTCAATTTTCATGGTGATACACAAAATAGTCAGAGAAAATAGACAGTTCAAAGTGTAAAAAGAGAGGAAAAAACCCCAGAGCCCTTTTGGACTTTTTTCTGTCAGAGTTCTCATAATCTGTTGAACTTAATTAGAAATCAGCCATGTTCACAGAGTACCTGTAATCCTAATACTGACCTTGCCCCATACTCTGACCTTCATCGTCTGCAGTTTAAAAGTTTAAAAAATGCCTGGCTGATTTCTAATTAATTTAATAAATTTTGGCTGGAACCCTATGATAACAATGGGCATGCTCAGTAGGAACTAACTATCAGTGTTCTAAAAGCCTCACAGCTGCTGGGCTTGGCTAATGAGGGGGCCACACCCACACCAGACTTTGATTTCACTTGAGACAGTCATGGCTTTCCTCAGAGAATCCTGGGAAGTGTAGTTTGTGAAGGGTGCTGAGAGGAGACTCCTGTTCCACTGAGAGAGCTCCAGTAGCCAGACTGGCTTAACAGTCTTGAAGGCACATAACAACAACAACAAAAATACCATTGAACTCTATAAGCATGCAAATGATCAAACTTGCCCTCCCCTCCCCCTTGCTTTGCCCCCCTCCAATACGCTCCTTCCTCCTCCCCCTCCTCCTCCCCCATGGTCAGTTTTTCCTATCCTAACCATGATTGCATAGGAGTAAATCCCATTGAACTCAATAAGCATGCAAATGATCAGACCTGCTTTTCCCCTCCTTCCCCTCTCCTCTCCCTTCCTTCCTCCTCGCCCTTCCTTCTTCCTCCTCCCCTGCCCACTCCAGCCCTCCCTCCCCCCTGTCAGTTTACCTATCCTAAGCATGATTGCACGGGAGTAAATTACACTGAATTCAATTAACATGCAAATGATCAAGCCTGTCCTCCTCCCCTCCCCCTCCTGCCTGCTCCCATCCCAGTCCTCCCCTTTGCCTTTCCTCCCCTCCCTCCTCCTCTTCCTCCCCTCCCCATCCCCTGTGGTCTGTTTCACCTATCCTAAGCATGATTGCAGGGGAGTAAATCCCACTGAACTCAATAAGCATGCAAATGATCAATCCATTCTCAGCAAACCTGCACAGGATTCCATTCCTTACCTCCCAAATTAAAAAGCAGGGAAATTCACTAATACGCAAAAAAACCTTGCAGTTTAAGAATGTACCTATAGCCCACAGATATTTCTATCAAACTTTAAAAAGCAGGGAAATGGGGCAGCTATAGTGAATGCACCAGGGGAGCAGGAGACCTGACCTCCTCTCTGAGATATTGTACTGCCCTACAAATGCAAACAGAATTTGGGTTGGTCTTTCACAGTCCAATCCAATTGCTGTGTAGCTTGGAAGAATTTGGTAACATGTGCCTCTGAGCAATGCATGGTAGGGATCCCTGTGTGGAAATGGGGCTGGGGGGCAGGCTCTGGTCTTGCCTCCTATGCCACACTGTGCTGGACCTCAGCTTGGCTGATGCTATTTGGGAAAGTGTAACCTTCCATTTTTGGAGAGGGAATTCTTTGAAGTTTCAGTCACATGTCACTGATGCGAGTGCAGTCCCTTGTTCTCCTCCTCCTTCCCTGGCCCAGTTCTCTCAAAGGAGATGAGGTGGTAAACCTCAGACTCCTGGTGAGAACTCCCAGGAATTAATCCCCCTTTTCCCTGAAAAAAAGAAACAAGCCTCCTGCACATAGAAAGCTGGTTTTGAATGACAAAGTTTCTTGCCTAGCTGTCTCCCTAATACGCTGTTTTTCTCTGGGTGTGCAAATCTTTGTATTTTTTTCGCAGAGCCTTCTGTAATGTGGCCCTCTAGATGTTGCTGGGCTACAACTCCCATCATCCCTTTGCCTGAGCTGGATTTAAATTTGAAGTCCAACAAATTCCAGGGCAGGGGGGCACAAGTGAGCCAAACAAATGTAATGTAAGAAATCTGAGGTGTTCTGGAGCCTACAGGACTCTGTTTAACAGCGTGTTTGTGTAACATGTATTTTGATTGAAATTAAGATGTGAAAATCCATTATGTTTTCTGTCAACCTAGTAACAGGTTAAATACTGAGAACAGTGCAGAAAGAATATGTTAAATACGGAGACCCCCAAGAGGCAGGCTTTAAATTAACTTGGTGGACCGAGGCTGGTTAGGAATAGAATCAAACATAAAACTGCTGAAGCTGGTACCAGAAGGAAAACGGATGGTGATTGAGCCACTTGCTTTAGAAAGAAAAGGGGAGGATTCCAGAGGAGAAGGCAGATTGGTTAGTGATTTTCTGGGGGAGACATCAGGCAAGGCTAGAAGATGGAGTGAAGGGAATAGCAGTGGTGGGTGGCTCTGGGAAGTAAGGTAGGGGGATCTTGAGATTCTGGGGTGAGACAGGCAAGCAAGAAGAAAAGAGTATAGCTAGGGGAAGAAATAAATTAGATCACCCCAAGAAAGAGGGACTTGATTGGGTTGAAAAGCCCAAGGAGAGAGAAAGTGAGGGTAAAGACTAAGAACATCAGAAGAGCCTGCTGGATCGGACCTAATGGCCCATGCAGCCCAGCATCCTGTTCTCACAATAGCCAACCAGATGCCCCAATGGGAAGCCCACAAGCAGGACCTGAGTACAAGAGGATTCTCCCCTCTGGCGCTTTCCAGCAACTGGTATTCAGAAGCAGACTGCCTCCGACTGTGGGGACTAGCTGAGTCCCCCAGTCCCCAATGACAGCAAGATGGGAGGGAGCAGGAACTGACAAGGTGCCTGGAAACAAAAGGGTGGTGAAGGAAGTGGGAAGAAGTTGCCCTCCGGAGCAAGGAAAGTGTGGGAAAAGGCCGATAGGGCAGCTTTGGGAACTGCTGGCCAGGAGGAAGACCAAGGGGATCAGTCTGTTGGCGCTTGATGGCCTTGCCAGGGCAGAGAGGGGTTAGTACCTGCCCTTGGCTTTTGTGAGGCTGGGATGCAGTGTGGTGGGGATGGGGGCAGTGATAGAGACTGGGGTGGGGTGAAGAAGTAGAAGAGGCAGAGAAGGTCCACTGAAGGGTTCCAGTGCAGGGGAATGAGGAGTTCTTGGGATTCAAAAGACTGCTACTTGCCAAGGCAGACAGCAATTAAGTTTTTATCCCTGACCTGATTGTTCAATGAAAAGACAGCAAAAACTAAAAAAAATCCATTTTCCTTTCTCATCAAAGTCTTTATAACTGGGCGAAGAGGTGATAGTCTGGCTGAAAATGTTTCCTGGCCATTGATTATTTCTCAATTGGGCAGCCTAACCTTGTCTACTCCAAAGAGGGGCACACAGGAGGCTTGGGACTATGTTTGCAGTCCAAACCGCACTTACTAGGGAGTAAACCCATTGACTCCCATATGATCTCCTTTGAGTAGACTAGAGATGTGAAGGCCTAGTGGGAAAAAAATGGGGGGAAATCGGGGGCAGGATGGGTTTTTCCCATTTTTTCCAAAAAGCCCCCCCCCCAATTCAAAAATGTTGGGCTATGAAATCCAAAAGGGTATCAGAAGCTGGGCAATCCTTTATTTTGTCCATGATAAATATGATTACAAATATGAGGAAGCAAAAGAAGCAGAAAGTGGTAGCGATAGCTACCGATAGTTGGTCTCTCCCTTCTGTCCAAAGAATTGCTGCAGTTATTTTTTACCTCTTTTCAGTATATAACTATATCAAATGAGGGGGGAAATCCCCATAAAGCTATGCCTACTTAAATCAAGTGGAAAATGGAACAGAAAGGAATTCATGTTTTGGGCAAGATATCTGGGGCCGGGGGGGGGGGACAGAAAAGCTTCCAAAGTGCCCATTCAGAATCTGAGGGCTTCTCCATGCAGCCCTGTTGTTGATGTTGTTATTTAGATTTATTAGAGTGTTGTCTTAGGTCGTTTTTAATTGTTTAATGCTGTATTTTAAAACAGTAACCTGTCTGGGACCTCCAGGTGAAAAGCGGGTAATAAATGTTGTTGATGATGATAATAATGTTGTTCTTGGAGACAAGAGCATATTCAAAAGGCATCATATTTCAGCAGAGCATACAGAGGAAATGGGAGTGTCTCGAGAGGTAATTGTGCTTGTTCCCTGATGTGATTCTCTGTTTCTGCCTTGAACTCATTATTGAATGTTCTTCCCCCCCCCCAGGTGATAGCTAAGACACCAGGGAGCCATTTGTGATGTCATCAGAAAAAAACTAAGCAGGAAATATGAAAAGTGACATTTTGAAATCAAAGGAGACCTAAGAGGCGCAAGAGGAGCTAACCAAGTAATGGGATGAAGAAATCCTCAAGTTCTCGGGGTGCCAACATCCATGAACTCCTAAATGCAGATGATCATGAAGGAAAGAGAAGGAAAAAGGGCCCAGTGTATGTGGAAATATTCAAAGACAAATCAGTATTAAATAGACATTTCAGAACACAAACAAGGGAGAACCCACTGAAATGCATGCAGTATGGAAAGAGTAGAAATCTCACTACACATCAAAGAACCTACACAGGGGAGAAGCCTCATAAATGCATTGAGTGTGGAAGGGTCTTCAGCCAGAGAGGAAATCTGAATATACATCAAAGAACCCACACTGGAGATAAACCATATAAATGTATGGAATGTGGTAACAGCTTCAGCCAGAGTGGAAATCTAAAGAAACATCAAAGAACCCACACAGGGGAGAAACCATATGAATGCTTGGTGTGTGGAAAGTGTTTCAGTCGGCGTGGTACCCTTACTTTACATGAAAAAACCCACACAGGGGAGAAACCATATGAATGCTTGGTATGTGGAAAGAGCTTCAGTCGGCGTGGTACCCTTACTTTACATGAAAAAACCCACACAGGGGAGAAACCATATGAATGCTTGGTATGTGGAAAGAGCTTCAGTCAGAGGGTACATCTTAATACACATCAAAGAACCCACACAGGGGAGATGCCTTTTAAATGCGTGGTGTGTGGAAAGAGCTTCAGTGACAGCAGCCATCTTGTCGTGCATCAAAGAACCCACACAGGAGAGAAACCATATAAATGTATGGAGTGTGGAACGAGCTTCAGAGTGAGCAGCCATCTTGTCGTGCATCAAAGAACCCATACAGGGGAGAAGCCATATAAATGCATGGAGTGTGGAAAGAACTTCAGTCGGGGTAGTCACCTCAATTTACATCAAAGAACCCACACAGGAAAAAAACCATATAAATGCTTGGTGTGTGGAAGGAGCTTCAGCCAGGGTGGAAATCTTAAGAAACATCAAAAAACCCACACAGGGGAGAAATCATATCAATGCCTAGTGTGTAGAAAGAGCTTCCGTCAGAATGGAACTCTTGCTTTACATCAACGAACCCACACAGGGGAGAAGCCATATGAATGCATTGAGTGTGGAAAGAGCTTCCGTCAGAATGGAACCCTTGCTGTACATCAACGAACCCACACAGGAGAGAAACCATATGAATGCATCGAGTGTGGAAAGACATTCATTGATAGCAGTAGTCTTGCTAAACATGAAAGAATTCACACAGATGAGAAACCATATGAATGCTTTGTGTGTGGTAAGAGCTTCCGTGAGAGTGGAGCCCTTACTTCACATCAAAGAACTCACACAGGGGAGAAGCCATATAAATGCATGGAGTGTGGGAAGAGCTTCAGTATCAGTGGAAGTCTTAATACACATTTAAGAACCCACACGGGTGAGAAACCATATAAATGCATGGAGTGCGGAAAGACATTTAGTGATAGCAGTTCTCTTGCTAAACATCAAACAATTCACAGTGGTGAGAAATCATATAAATGTATGGAATGTGGAAAGAGCTTCAGGAGTGGTACCAACCTTACTTCACATCATAGAACCCACTCTAGGACACAGTCATATAAATGTGTGGAGAGTTGATAGTTGATAGGCATTACCATAAGAATACACATCATATGGGACCCCAGGGTATCCACATAAGTGGAAGACATTTAAGTGCATGTGGTGTGGAAGGGGCTTGAGCAACACTCAAACCTTATTAGAGATTACAGACCCCAGTCAGGAGAAAAATCAGTAAATAACGGGAGATCTTACTAGCAGGCAAACCATAGAACAACTCACTCTGACTAAAGCTGCTGTGGGAAACCATGACTGATTTTCTATTTCCCCTTCCCTCTGTGGAGAAATACTTTATATATGTCTCCACAGTGTGTTCCTAGGCCTGGAACTTCTGGGAAGATGCAAGTAGCAGAACTTGCCCTCTGAGACCATGGGGCAGGGCAGTGGTGGATGTATGTAATTTATTCTGAGTTTCTTTCCTGGACATTTTTTTTTCTTAATAATGTTGTTTGGTATTTAGGTTAATTTTTGTAAATTGTATTGCTTTCATTGATGTATTTTTATACTTGTGTTTATTTTTCTTTGTAAGACGCCTTGAGGGCCTTTGGCCGAAAGGTGGGGTTTAAATACATTTTAATAATAATAATATGTCTGCTTATGTTTGCATTTGATGACAAAGTATGTTCTGTGACTGTCATGAGGCCTTGTATTGTTACATTGTTGCAAGCCTGCTTAGCAGTGGCTGCTTCTTGACAGGTTCTGTGAAGGGAGAGAGACAAGATCATTTTTGAGAATTTATTAGACGGGGTCTGGATCAGGTAAATTCATTCTGATTAGTCTGGGTGACAGCGGACTCCACTGTCGGTATGGGGGTCAGTTGGTTAGAGTCAGTGGGAGTGAAAGGTTCATGAGGGCAGTGTGAAGAATTGAGACCAGACTACAGCTGAAGGAAAAATTGTGGCCTGTATATTTACACCCAGTGTATAGTTAACACTTGTGCCTCCCTATGTAAAGGTCTTGCCAAAGGAAGGTGAAAGTTTTTTAAATTTGGCTAAACTGTCCAAGCTGCCAGAAGTACAACTAGAGGAGCTTTGAGGGTACAGAGACAGATTATCCCCAGTAGCTTGTCTGGGTATTTGGCTGGGTTGGAGGTTTAGGGAAATCGGCCCGTGTTGAAAGCCACTTAGAGGCTGTTGTCTGCAAGTGTCTCTTATGTCTTCCGAAACTGTCATCAAGCACCTTTAAGACCCCAATATAAATATCTGTATTTCCTTATGTAAATAGTATCCCTCTAATAAACCAACAGTCTTAGTTTATCCCATCTCTGGTACTGGTGTCCATCTCACACCTAAAGCCTACTATATACTGTATACTTCTAGGAGGTTTTGAAAGCATTCTGAGTGAATGGGTGGCAACGGAAAATTTAGGAAGCCTGTGTTTATACTTGAGGGATCCCTGACATTTTGTTGGGACAGAATTTATTCAAACCATACTGAGACAGAGAGGGGGAGAAAAGGGGATTTAAGAAAGAAAGGAACTTAAAGGGAAAATGGATCTTGAGATTTTAGAGCCAGCTCTGTTACAACTGAAGATAGAAATGGCTGACTGCATATACATGGATGAAAGTGGAAACAGACTGCCTTCAAGTCTCCATGAGACCAAGGTTGTTGATTGTATGTACTGGAGGTTGGGCCCAAAGGGCAGCTTAGGGATTCTGCTCGTGTACCGCCCACCCCACTGCACGACAGACTCCCTGGCCGAGGTGCTGGAGGTGGTCTCGGATGTGCGGGTGCAATCTCCAAACTTGCTGGTGCTGGGGGATTTCAACATACATGCTGAGGCCATCCTCACAGGGGCACCTTGGGATTTCATGGAAACCATGGCTTCCTGGGAGCTGCACCTTATTCCCACGGGGCCCACCCATGTAGCTGGTCATGCCCTTGACCTTGTATTTGTCTCGGCAGAGGAGGGGAGTGATCTGAAAATGGGGGCCACATCTCTTACCCCCTTGTCATGGTCAGATCACTACTTGGTGAGAGTAAACCTTTCGATGCCACACACCCTCCGCAGGGGTAAAAGACCCATTAGGATGGTCCGCCCCAGGCGCTTGATGGATCCTCATGGATTCCTGAATGCGCTTAGGGACTTTATGGAGCCTGCAGATGGGCACTCGGTCGAGACCCTGGTGGAGGAGTGGAATAAGGCGATCACTGGGGCATTAGACTGGGTGGCTCCGAAACGCCCTCTCCCCCTGAATAGAGCTCAGACAGCACCGGTGGCGGAAATCTCGCTCTGATGACGATCAGACATGGGGTAGAGCGGCTGCAGCAGCCTACCATGTGGCAATAAGGGCAGCAATAAGGAGGCTGTTCCAAGCGGTCCGAAGCCTGGTTGGTCCAGTTGCTTCGGAACCTATGGAACATTCTAAGACCTCCTGCGATGAGTTTGCAAAGCACTTTGCAGATAAAATCGATCATCTAAAGAATGCGATTCCGCACGCTATGGATACAGTGAGCGAGCCAGAGTCGGCCAGTGGTTCTCCGGTGGTGTGGGATCGGTTCCAGCTTCTTCCTTCTAATGAAGTGGACAAGGTGCTTTCAACCTTGAGGCCAACCACCTGCTTACTCAACCCTTGCCCGTTGTGGCTCATTATGAGCTGCAAGGACAGACTGGGCGAGGGGATCAAGGCTGTAAATGTGTCCTTGGAAGAGGGCGTAATGCCATCAGCCCTCAAGGAGGCAGTAATAAAACTAATTTTAAAGAAGCCCTCCTTGGATCCCCAAGATTTGAACAACTTTTGCCCAATCTCAAACTTACCATTCTTGGGCAAGGCGGTTGAGCAGGTGGTGGCAAAGCAGTTGCAAGCGCAATTGGAGGAAGCGGATTATCTGGATCCATTTCAGTCGGGCTTCAGGCCTGGACATGGGACTGAAACAGCCTTGGTGGATGATATGAGGAGAGCGTTGGATAGGGGTGAGTGCACCTTCCTCGTCCTCCTGGACCTCTCAGCAGCTTTTGATACCATTGACCATGGTATCCTTCTGGATTGCCTGGAGGGGTTAGGCATAGGGGGCACTGTATTGCAGTGGTTCCGTTCCTTCCTTTCTGATAGGCACCAAAGAGTAGCATTGGGGGATGAGGTTTTGGACCCTTGGCCTCTCACTTGTGGGGTGCCACAGGGCTCCATCCTCTCCTCGATGCTATTTAACAACTATATAAAGCTGCTGGGGACTATCATCAGGAGATTTGGGCTGCAGTGTCACCAATATGCGGATGACATGCAGCTCTATCTCTCATTTAAATCTTCACCGAGGTTGGCTGTAGAAACCCTATCCAAGTGCCTGGAATCGGTGAGTGGCTGGATGGGAAGGAATAAGCTGAAGCTGAACCCTGACAAAACCGAGGTACTGTTCGTGGGAGACAAGGGAGGGTTAGGGGATCTGGACCTGGTGCTCAATGGGGTACAGTTGCCCCTGAAAGACCAGGTCCGTAGCCTCTGGGTCATTCTTGACTCCCAACTGTCCATGGAAGCTCAGGTTTCGGCTGTGAGCCGGGCAGCGCTGTATCAACTCCATCTGATATGGAGGCTAAGCACCTACCTTCCCAATCATCTGCTCCCATCGGTGGTACATGCCCTGGTCTCCTCCTGCCTAGACTACTGTAATGCGCTGTACGTGGGGCTACCCTTGAAAACGATCCGGAAGCTGTAACTGGTACAGAACGCGGTGGTGCGCCTGATTAAAGTCAGTCGCCGGTGAGATCATATCACTCCAGTGCAAAATGAGTTGCACTGGTTACCAGTTGCTTACGGGGCCCAATTCAAGGTGTTCGTTTTGACCTTTAAATCCCTATACGGTTTTGGCCCAGTCTATCTAAAGGAGCGCCTCCAGCATCATCAGCTATGCCGCCCAGCAAGATCAGCCTCAAAAGACCTTCTCTCCATCCCAAACTGCCAGACTGGTGAGGACTAGAGATAGGGCTTTTTCAGTTGTGGGCCCCACCCTGTGGAACTCCCTCCCAAATGATCTCCGCCATGCCCCTTCCATGATGAGTTTCCGCCAGGCCTTGAAGACCTGGCTCTTCAGGCAGGCTTTTGGGGTTGGCTAGATCTTATCTTCATTGTTTTTAGATTTTTAATGTCTAGGTATTGTATGCCTATTTTGTACATCGCCCAGAGTGGCTGGACCGCCAGCCGGATGGGCGACTAACAAATTCAATAAATAATAATAATAATAAGTCGATTCTGACTTATGGGCGACCAGATGAATAGGGTTTTCATGGTAAGCAGTATTCAGAGGGGGTTTCCCATTGCCTTCCTCTGGGGCTGAGAGGCAGTGACTGGCCCAAGGTCACCCCGTGAGCTTCATGGCTGTGTGGGGATTCGAACCCTGATCTCCCAGGTTGTACTCCAACACCTTACCACTACACCATACTGGCTCTCTACATGGATAAAGAGGCATTAATTGTAGCCTGCATTGAAACTAATATTTAATATGAGGGGAAATTAGTAAATGAATTTGAAAGTTATGCTTATTAAAAGTTATGATGAAACAATATCAAGGCCACATGCACACCATACATTTATTCCACTATTATTCCACTTTAAACAGTCATGACTTCCCCCCAAAGCATTGTGGGGAGTGTAGTTTGTTAAGGATACTGAGAATCTTACAGAGTTACGATTCGCAGAGCTCCCTGGGAAGAGAGATTGATTGTTCAACCACTCCTAACGAGTATTAGCACCCTTAACAAACTACATTCCCCAGTAATCTTTGGGGGAAGCCATGACTGTTTAAAGTGCAATAATAGTGGAATAAATGTATGCTGTGAATGAGGATGTTACTAGTGCTTGGGCTAACCCCCATTTTGGTTCATTTGGAGTCGAAGAGGGGGCAAGGCCCTGAAGTATTCTGGACTAACATTTCCCACCCCACACCCCCTGTTTTCTGACATGTTGTGCCTTCCTAAGTACTGTGAAATGAGGACGAGAAGCAAGGACCAACTTCTGACACTTTAGGAGGAACATGAAAACCACGAATGAAATGTTATCTCATTTTTGGCATATTTCCCTCATGCCCAGCAGAACAATCCCATTGTTCAAAGATAGCATTAGAAAGCAAAACTAGTTTTTCTGAGTGTCAGCAAGAAATACACAACATGAGATCACCTCATACCCAGAGTCCTCCTTTTCATGTTGATCTGTAAGAGGGAAAGTATATTTAAGAGCAACGTTTGAGACCCAAGATGGCAATATGAGCTCCAACATTACACTCTCAACGCTGTGCAGGGTAAGTTCACCTCTTTTATAGAATGCTCTGCCTGTCTTCAATTATATCAAAACATTCTGGCCTCTACCAGTGAAGAGATGCTGTTATGCCTCATTATGAGGCACTTACTTTTGATATCCAATGGAAGCTAGGGGCAGATAGCTCTTTGGCTGGTGGTAAATATTGTAGGAACAAAAGCATGATTGTATGCTGCTTAAGAATCTGATTAGCCAGGTTTATTCTATGTATTGTAATGTCTACCTGAAGTGTACTATAAACTGAAACGAGAATACAAAGCACTTTATCATTCAAAAGAAAAGAGCTAAAGAGAGGGGGAAATGGAATCAGCTACTATATGCCACAGAAAAGGACAGTGAATTATTTTGGTGAATTGTTACAGGGGCTCTCTCAGAGCAACAAGAACATCCTGCTTCCTGTATTTCCCATTATGAGTGAGAAATATACTTTACTGCAATTCTCCAGGATCCAAACGATTTCTAATCGTTCCCTGATGCCCCAGAGTGGCAACCTGTTACAGTGAAATTATTGGTTTGATTCCTGAATTTAAATCTGGCAAAGCTCCAGGCCCAGATTCTATACCTCCTGATCTTTTAAAATCTAATCCTGAATGGTGGGCTCCCCTATTAGCAGCTCTATTTACTTTTATTGATAACTCTAGAAAGATTCCAGATATTTGGAGTAAAGTGATTATAGTTCCTATTTTTAAGAAGGGTGATAGGTCCAATCCAGCTAACTATCGTCCCATCAGCCTTCTTTAAATCATTGGGAAAGTTTATGCCAGGTATTTTAAATGTCAGCTTTTAATTTGAATGGAGGATTATAGTATAACAGGTGAAGAACAAATTGGGTTTAAAGCTGGCCACTCAACCTTAGGCCATTGTTGTGTGTTAGCTCATTTGGCAGAGAAATATACTTCATTTATTGGTGGTTTTTACTGCCTTTTGACCTTAAGTCTGCTTTTGACTTAGCCTCAAGGGATCTGCTATGGTCCAAATTACATAAATGTTCTGTGGACAAGTGCCTACTGTTTCTCATCAGATGCCTGTATAATCAGACCTCTAGTCAAGTCAGATGTGGGCAGCAAGGACAAGTTTCCAACCTAATCCCTGCTACAAGAGGTGTAAAACCAAGTTGTATTTTGGCCCCTTTTCTTTTTAATTGACTTTTAAATGATTTGGCTTCTTATGTTTGCAGTGTCAATTCCCATGCTCCCAAACTGTCAAATGCTAAGATACCCTTTTGTATGCTGATGATGCTGTACTGTTATCACTCTCTAGAATTGGGCTAAACCAACTACTGTCTGCATTTGGGACCTATTGCTCTTAGAACAGCCTGACTATCAATTATAGCAAGTCTAAAGTTCTGGTGTTTTTTAAAGCTTGGAAAAAATATAAATGGACTTTAAATGGTAATTAAGCAAGTTGCCCATATCAAATATCTAGGCATACAAATGCAAAGTACTGGACTTTGGTCTGAACAATGAAGGCAGGCAATTGTTTCAGCAAATCTTAGACAGCAGCTGATCCTAAGATTCTTTTTTATGCAAGGTAGTCAATTTATCCCTTCTGCAATTCAAATTTACAAAGTGAAGACTCCGACCCAACTTACTTATGGTATTCCTATTGGGATATTGGGATTTAATGCCCAAAGTGAAAGAGTCCAGTCTGTATTTTTTAGGAAGTTATTGTGCTTCCCTTCCTGTGGGGGGAACGCAGCTATTTATCTGGAAGTGGGTATTCGATCAATCAAATGCAAGGCATGGATTGATGCCTTTAAATGGCTACGGTTACCCGTCCTGGCAGTTCCTGGTAGCGATGTCTTCGTACTGCTTTCAGATTCCTATGTCACTCGTTGGATGGGAGAGCTGGAGAAGAAGCTACTTAGACTAGGCTTCTCTGTGGAAGCTGTGGGCAACTATGGGCTTCAAAAGGCCCACTTTTTTGTTGTTCAAAGATGAATAGACTTAGATCTACAGCATTTAAGAACTGCTGCTAACAAATCTTGTTCCCTGTTACTCAATAATCACTTTACTAACTATGGACTTGCTGCAGCTTCATATCTGCATACGTTAACCATCCCTAAGTATTTATTTATTTATTCTATTTCTATTCTGCCTTTTGGCCAAAGGCCCTCAAGGCGGCTCACAGAAGGGCATTTACCCTTGCTCACGTTAATGTGTTGCCACCATCAGCACTGTTAGAACGACGTTTTAGTAAGATCCCAATTAACGAATGGATATGTCCCTGTGGCACTGGAACAATAGAATCTGTTGAACATATCCTTTTATATTGTAACATGCGGAAAGAAGCTAATTTTTCCATTATTCTGGAACTCCACAACCTTGATACTCAACTGTTTAAGGGATGTGTCCCCTTATATCACTGAAAGGGCTTCTACAGTTATTATGATTTCAATGCAAATTAGTAAAAAATGTTGTTATCCTCCTGAGAGAATTTTATAAAACCATGTTTTGTTCTTATGTCATTTTTATATATTTTATATAAACTATCTTTTATATGTTTTATATAACTTTGCTGGTCCGTGACCGTAATAAATAAATGATGATGATGAAACAAAAATCAATCACAAGCTGCCTGTGTAGAGAATAAATCAAGGTTTTTAACGTACCTCCAAATGTGTGGCAGGGTGTCCTCTCATTCATTCATTTGCTCACTCATATGCCGCCTTTCAGATCAAAGTTCTTCCAAGGCGGCTTACAGAAATTAGTTTCATATAAAGAGCAGGGATGGGAGAATCTGTGGCACTGCCTGGTGAATCCCAGCTCCCATCAACCTCAACCACCATGGCTAACAGTCAAGGATGGTAGGAGTTGGAGTCCAGTGCTGTGTAATAGGCTTTAGTTTCTTGCTAAAGCTGTGGTGGAGAACCTTTGGCCCTCCAGATGCTGGCCAACTACAATTCCCAGCAGCACCAGCAAGTATAGCCAATGGCCAGGAATGGAGTTGTAGTTTAACAACATCTGGAGGGCCAAAGAGTCCCCACATCTGTGCTAGAGCAACATCAGAGCTCTGTGTTCATAAAAGAGCCTGATCCCTGCCTGGTCCAACCCCTATCCAGTCTGGGCCTTGCCGCCACAGAGCAGGACAAGCGCGTCCAGCTGCCAATCTAGCATGGCCTTGTCTACTCTAACTCACAGCAGCTCTCCAAGGTTTCTTATCACCTGCTGCCTGGGTCTTTTTTTTTTTTTTAAACTGTAGATTTAAAGGACTGAACACGGGACTTTCTGCGTAGAAAGCAAGTGCTCTGCCACTAAGCTGTGGTCCCTCCTGCAAGACACTAGACCAGGGATAGCCATTGTGGTGCCCTCCCAATGTTGGTGGAATACAACTCCCATCACCCTGACGACAACTCATTTATGCTGCTTATTTTAATAAATTAAAATAATAAATAAGAAGGGAGGCAGGTGGGGGTTGGCTGAGGGCAGACAGGTTGGTGGGGCAGTGCCCAACTTGCCCTGATGGACCAGCCTCCTCTGCACACAGGAGCACTTGCCCTATCCTCCGGTGTGACCCCCTCACTGTCCGGAAATCTGACAAGGGTTGAGGGAACCCCAAGGGCAAATTTTTGGAGGAGAGAGGGACAAAGTGCCCTCCCCTTTCCCCCTTTGAAATGGGCATCTTTGGTGGGAGAGAGGGAACTTCCCAGAGGGGGCTGCTTTGTACAAGGGAGCAGACCTCCAAAGCCATTGGGTGAGATCAGACTACTCAGAGTAGGCGCATACGTCAACGTCCCTTGGTGTCAACAGGTTTACTCTGATTATTGTTGCTTCACACAGCGCATAGTTAAACTATGGAATCCGCTCCCACAGGAGGCAGTGACGGCCACCAACCTGGATGGCTTTAAAACAGGACTGGGCAATTTCATGGAGAATGAGGCTATATCAGCAGCTACAAGCCACAATGGGTATGTGTTGCCTCCAGCGTCAGAGTCAGGATGCTTCTCAATACCAGCTGCTAGGAATCACAAGTGGGGAGGAAGTGGCTGTTGCACTCCTGTCCTGCTCGTGGGCTTCCCAGAGGCATCTAGCTGGCCACTGTGAGAGCAGGACGCTGGACTAGGTGAGCTTTTTGGCCTGATCCAGCAGAGCTCTTATGTTGGAACACAAGAAGAACCTATTGGATCAGGCCAAAAAGCCCATCTAGTCCAGCATCTTGGGGAAGGGCCAAGGCTCCACAGCAGAGTATCTGCTTTGCATATGGGAGGCCCCAGGCTCAGTCCTCAGCATCTCCAGGTAGGGCTGAGAGAGGCTTCCAGCTTGAAACCCTAGAGAGCCCCTGCCAGTCAGTGTAGACAATACTGAGCTAGATGAACCAACAGCTTGACTATGTTTAAGACAACTGCCTATGTCTGTCCTTTTCTCACAGTGGTCAGCCAGCTGCCGAGGGGAAACCTTCAAGCAGAACCTGAGTGCAATAGCACTCTCCGCACTTGTGATTCCCAGCAACTGATATTTAGAGGCATATTGGCTTAGACAGTGAAGGTACAACATAAGTCATCTTGGCTAGTAGCTATTGATAGCCTTCTCCTCCATGGATTTGTTTAATCTTTTAAAGCTTTCCAAGCTGGTGGCCATCATCATTGCCTCTTGTGGGAGTGAATTCCATAATTTAACTATGCACAGTGCGAAGAATTTGCAAAAGACGTATCACGGAGCATTGGCTGAACGACATACTTCAGTAATGGAATTGTTCTCTTGGAAATGTGATGCACTTGTGCTTGGTGCCTTGGAATTCCTGAATGTACGTGATCTCTTCCCATGATCTCTGGAACCCCCACATAATCAATAAACTTTCTCCAAGTGTTTTAAAAATTGTCTTTGTTAGCTTGCCCTCTCATTAGCCTAACCTTGATGGTCAATTTTTCCATTACAGCTATTTGCCATACTCTCTGGTACCATTGATTCAAGTCTGATCCTTAAAAATCCTTCCAGTGCTGTGCAATCATCATTCATGCTGCACACAACAAATGAGAAATGAGGCTCTTGGATGTTAAATCTCTCGGTGGTGCAGAAAATAAGTTTAATAAGGCTAAGCCCAAAACTGGTTGCATTGTCCGCTGAGTAATCCTGGAGATCTCTTGAAAAACAGAAAAAAATTGACAAATTATGGAATGGTTTTTTTTGACGAGGTGCGCCTGACGCCAACACTGTTATCTTTCCGGTGTCAGGTCAAGACTTTCCTCTTCTCCCAGGCATTTTAGCATGTGTTTTTAAATTGTTTTTAATTTTTTTTTAATTGTGTTTTTAAATTGTTTTTTTGTGCTTTAAAATTTGTAATTTGCTTTTATTGTTTTTAATTGCTGTAAACCGCCCAGAGAGCTTCGGCTCTGGGACGGTATATAAATGTAATAAATAAATAAATAAAATAAAATATTCCAGATTACGTTCTGAGGGCAGAAAACATCTTTCAGACCACCTCTGCTGTATTTAAAATGCCAGGTCAGGACCTTCATAATGGTTTGGCAACAGGCAAGTAGCGAGGAAATCACACTAAAGGCTCTTTGAAATAGACCTTGATTGATGCCAATCCCTGCCCTCAGATGAACCGGCACTGCCAAACAGGCCTGCTACGCTGAAGCTATTCCAATTCAAACCATGCAGAAGTGGTGGCCTGGTGCCTGCTCACCTCAACTGAGGCACATGTATTTTCCCTGGAAATCAGAAGTCTCCTGTTCACATAAGGAGTGCCAAGGAAACAGAAACTCTGTCCTCTCCTGCTTCCTGTCCCCCCCCCCAAAAAAACTTTATTCCTTCATAAAGCACGGAAATGTTTTTATGGACATGGAAATCCTACTGATTTGGGGGGGGGAGGCAATTTCTGGGATGTTTCAAAGCTCAGGATGTCAATCCTTCTTCCAGCTGATGCCACTTGCCTACTTTCCTTGCCTTCTCCCAACTCAAACAGCAAATATAACTCTGAATCCAGACACCGCTCATCCCAATCTCATCCTGTCCGAGGATCATTGCAGTGTGAGATGAGGAGATCTACATCAACAGCTGCCCAACAATCCTGAGAGATTTGAGAGACTTCCTGCTGTACTGGAAAGTGAGGTTTTTACAGCAGGGAGACGTAGCTGGGACATCATTGTGGGGAATGAGGGAGACTGGAGTCTCGGGGTCACCAGAAAGTGTTTCAAGAGAAAGGTCAAGGGCACCTTTCTATCTGAGGAAGTGATCTGTGGCATTGCAAAGTGGAAAGTCAGTACAGGCCTCTCCACCACCCTCATTCTTGTCTTCACACTAGAAGGGAGCTCAAGAGGACCTCCTGTGAATTATGCAGGTCAAGGAGTGGCCTTTTCTGATGCTGATACCAGAAACAAACTAACTGCCTTTG
Source organism: Rhineura floridana (assembly GCF_030035675.1). NCBI lineage: Eukaryota > Metazoa > Chordata > Lepidosauria > Squamata > Rhineuridae > Rhineura > Rhineura floridana. Next base: position 199,934,946 of record NC_084482.1, read on the forward strand.
CAAAAGCCTCGTTCTCTGGAGAGACCCTCCTCCTCCTCCTCTGGCTGGGAAAGGATACCCCACTGGCGCTCTCTCATGGAACAAGTTATCACAGCTACCCCTCCACAAAAAAAACAGAAATCTGTAGAAAATCAGCCTCAAGTTTATTTTTATTTATTTATTTTTGTTTTAATTGGATTCTTTGTGTGTCTATGTACAGATACCATTAAACAGACAACAACAAGCTCCAGAACGCCTCAGATTTTTTTCTTGGCTTGCCTCTTAGCCTGGGTGGTTAAATCAGGGGTCCCCAACCTTTTTGGGCCCAGGACGCAAATTGGGAAATTTTGTTGTAGGCACCACAAATTACCTATTTCACAAAAAAACAGTGATGCTGGAACATAAAACAAAACAGGCAAACCAAATGTCTAGACCAGGTGTGGTGAACCTTTCTGAGAGCATGTGCCCAAATTGGCGATAATATTCTAAACAATTCTCTCACGTGCCCATGGTAATTTTGAGCAGCAGATTATCATTCATTATTATTATTTGTATTTTACAAATATGTGGCGGGGGTGGGGGGAAGAAAGGAAAGTGCGAGAACCCCAAAACTACGCTAGCAGCTCAGGCCCCTCCTGCCACCCGGCAGCACCAAGGCTCTTCCCCTTCCTTTCTTCCCTCCCGCCTCTCCTTCTCTCCGGCTGCCTGCGGTTGTTCTTCTCCTTCAGTTGTTCCTCCCCTTAATCCCCTCCTACCACGCTCCAAGGAGGGCGTGTGAAAGCACAGCATCTTGCCCAAGAGCCCCAGCAGAGATGCGTAAGGCCTCTGTGAGAGGAAGAGATCCCACAAGGTTCTCAGACTGTGGTGTCTCTTGGGGGAGGCAGAGAGCCAGGTGTGCCAACAAAACATTTTTGCGCACCACCTTGGGCATGCGTGCCGTAGGTTCGCTACCCCGGCATAGACACTCCCCTACCCGAATTAAAAGACACATACAAAAAAAAATTCACCATCTGAAAATAAAGGCAGCAGCTTCAAACCAAAAAACTCATCTTAAAAAAACAACATTTGGAGGGGCAAGGTGCCTTGGCATATGACAAAGAGATTTATTACTCTAACAAGGCTGGAGTCCTATGCACACTTTCTTGGGAGTAATCCCATTTAATTCAATGAGACTTACTTTTGGGTAAGCACATGTAGGATTGCAATGTAAGTGTACTTAACACTGCAGGCCCATTTACCACCACATTGCGTGCATGCGTGCGTTAATTTGTAATGGCGATATTGTCTGAGCTCACTGCCCCGTTTCTCAGTGGTGAAGCATCTGCTTTGCATGCAGGCAGACCCAGGTTCAATCCCCAAGCATTTCCAGGTATGTACTGGTAAATGACAGCTTATGGGACAAACACCTGCAGAAATAGTTTTCCATCATTTTATGGGCTGACAAGATCCTCAGACTTGTCAGAATACAGGCAGATTCACAAAGCCCCCCCCCCAAAAAAACTGCTAGTCGCACAGAGTAACAAATCTTGTATCTTCACAGTTCTTTTGACTAAGGCCTTTTCAGTATTTCTGCTTCTTACACTCCAGAAAAGAGTCAGTCATGAGCCAGAATTTCTTGACCAAAGTTTTACTTCCATTCCACTCCATAGCTTTTTCATTCCATTTCACCTTCACCGGATTTGCCCCCAAAACTGAGCTTGGTGACAATCTTCACTGAAGATTTCCTGACAGTTCAAACATTTCTAACTATTCCTTCCACTGGTATCTACTACAGGCACCTATTATGTAGGAGAGATGTATTGAAAAGCAAATGACAAAAGTTTCCCACAAGTATGAACATAATTATTATGCCTCTCGCTTACGGAAGTTGTCTAAGACTGAAGCTCTTTCCACTCTCTCAGCATTTTATGGATTCTCCCCTATAAGGATCCTTTGATATGAACAAAGAATGGCAATCTGATTAAAGCTGTTTCCACCTGTGAATTCTTTGACGCGAAATGTGGAAGGTATGCTGAATGAAACTTTGTCCACGCTCTGGAGCTATATCGTTTCCCCCCAGTGTGTGTTTTTTTTTAATATGTAGCAAGGGTGCAACCCTGGCTAAAGATCTTTCCACTTTCCAGACCTGTATGGGACTTTTGAAGCACAGAAAGACTGTAACTTTGCTTAACGTTTTTTCCACATTCCAAGCATTTACATGGCTTTTCCCCTGTATGGATCATATGATGTGCCTAAAGATGGCAATTCTGATGAAAGCTCTTTCCACACTCCAAACATTTATAAGGTTTGCCCCCTGTATGAGTTCTTTGATGCAAAGTACGGTGGAAATGTTGACTGAACCTCTTTCCACATGCCAAACATTTATATGGTTTGTCCTCTGTATGCATTCTTTGATGTTTAGTAAGGCAGCTATTATTATTATTATTGTCGTTGTTGTTAACAACAACAGCAGCAGCAGCAGCAGCAACAACAACAACAATAATAATAATATCCTGTCTTTTCCACAGAACTGGGACTCAAGGTGACTAACAAAGATTAAAACAAATACAGTTAAAAACATATAATTATACAGAAGTTGATTAAAATTAATTCAACTAACGATAAAATTAAACCTAATTAACACATAGCAATTAAAAAAACACAAAATACAAATTGGTAAAAACAGCACCCTATTTAATAGCCCTTGCAGTCAGTTCCCAAAAGCCTGTCAGAACAGGAAAGTCTTCACGGTTATACGGTTTCGGCCCAGTATATCTGAAGGAACGCCTCCAGAATCACCGATTGTGCCGCCTGACGAGATCAGCCTCGCAAGACCTTCTCTCGGTCCCACCGGTGAGAACAGCTAGGCTGGTACGGACCAGAGAGAGGGCATTCTCTGTTGTGGCCCCCACCCTCTGGAACTCTCTCCCTTTCGATCTCAGACATGCTCCCTCCCTGTCCAGCTATCGCCGAGCCTTGAAGGCCTGGCTGTTCAGGCAGGCCTACAAGATTGGGACAGATTAATTTATGTTACTTTTGAATTAATGAATGGTTTTTTAGCTTAAAATTTGATTATGTTGATCTATATGTATTGTTTTTATTCTTGTTGTTCGTCGCCTAGAGTGTCCCGGACAGATAGGCGGCTGAAAAATAAAATTATTTATTTATTTATTTATTTATTCACCTGCCAAAAAAAGGATAGCCGGGAGGGAGCCAGTCTGACCTCCCTAGGAAGGGAGTTCCCAAGCCTGAGAGCAGCCACTGAGAAAGTTCTTTCCTGTGTTCTCACCAGACATGCCTGCGAGGGCGGTGGGACAGAGAGAACAGCCTCCCCCAATGATCTCAAGGCTCAGACAGGCTCATATGGGAAGATACGGTCCTTCAGATCGCCTGGACCTGAGCCGTATAGGGCTTTACAAAAGCACTCCTACCAGCACTTTGAATTGTGCTCAGAAACAGACCAGTAGCCAGTGGAGCTGTTGTAACCAGGGAGTCGTGTGCCAGCCGCAGTTAACAATCTGGCTGCAGCTCTTTAGACCTGCTGAAGTTTCTGAACATTTTTCAAAGGCAGCCCCATATAGAGCACATTACAGTAATCCAAACAGGAAGTGACTAAGGCATGTGTCACTGTGGCCAGATCAGGCATATCCAGGAATGGATGCAGTTAGTGCACTAGGTTTTTTTTACTTTTTACTGTCTGTCGCTTTGGGTTCATTTTTATGAAGAAAAGTGGCTAGTAAATTTAATGAATAAAATAAATAATAATAAATAATTTTAACAGTACAAATGCACTCCTGGCTACTGCTGAAACCTGATCAGCTAAACCTGAGCCTCAGGGCTGAATCCAGGAGAACACCCAAACTGCAAACCTGTGTCTCCAGGAGGAATGTAACCCCAACCAAAACAGGTTGAATCCTTGTTCCCTGATCTGCCTTCCAACTGACCAGGAGCACCTCTTTCTTGACTGGATTAGGCTTCAATTTGTTTGCCCTCATTCAGTCCATTACTGATGTCAGACACTGGTTTAGAACCAAAACAGCTTCCTTGGAAGAAATAGAGTTGGGTGTCATCAGCATACTGGTGGCACCGGACTCCACAGCTCTGGACAACCTCTCCCAACAGTTTCATGTGTATGTTAAATGGCATAGGGAACAGAACAGAACCTTGAGGGACTCCATAGGCCAACAGCCAAGGAGTCAAACAGGAATCTCCCAGCACCACTTCTGGGTTCGCACCTCCAGAAAGGAATGCAGCCACTGTGAAACACTGCCCCCAAGTCCCATCCCATTGAGGCAGCCCAGAAGGATACCATGGTTGATGATATCGAAAGCCACTGAGAGGTTTAGCAGAACCAACAGGGACACTCCTGCTGTCCAGTTCCCGGCACAAGTCATTCACCAAGGCGACCACTGCCATCTCTATCCCATAACCTGAAGCCAGACTGAAATGGATCTAGATAATCTGTCCCATCCAGAAACTCCTGGAGCTGAGACATCACCACATGCTTCAGTACCTTGCCCAGAAATATTGGAGACTGACCAATAATTATCCAATACAGAGGGATTCAGGGAAGGCTTTTTCAATAGGGGTCTTACAACTCCCTCCTTCAGGCATGCTGGGACCCTGCTTTGCTGTAGAGAGGCATGAATCGCTTCTTTTAAGCACTCAGCCAATCCCCGCCTGGCCTTTTTAAAGAGCCAGGAGGGGCAAGGATCTAACGCACATGTGATGGCCCTCACCTCTCCAATAATCCTGTCCACATCCTCAGGATGTACTAATTAAAAAATATCCATTAACACTGGTCAAGCGGAAGCCAAAGTTAGATCCACTGGGCCTATATCAATTATAGCATCCATGGGAGCTACCCTCACTGAAGTTCTTTCCACACTCTAATCACTGATAAGGTTTGTTCCCTGTATGAGTTCTTGGATATGAAGTAAGGGCAGAACTCTGAATGAAGCTCTTTCCACACTCCAGTCATTGATACGGTTTGTCCCTTGTATAAGTTCTTCAGTAAGGGAGCTACTCTGATTGAAGCTTTTTCCATACTCTAAGCATTGATCAGATTTGTCACCTGTATGAATTTTTTGATGTGAAGTAAGGGAGTTACTCTGGCTGAAGCTCTTTCCACACTCCAAGCATTTATAAGGCTTTTCCCCTGTATGAGTTCTTTGATGTTTAGTAAGGGTGGTACCCACACTGAAGCTCTTTCCGCACTCCAAGCATTTATAAGGCTTTTCCCCTGTATGAATTCTTTGATGGGCAGTAAGGTGGTGATGATGACTGAAGCTCTTTCCACACTCCAGGCATTCATAAGGTTTGGCCCCTGTATGAGTTCTCTCATGTGAAATAAGGGTGGAAGTTTGACTAAAGCTCTTCCCACACTCCAAACATTGATAAGGTTTGTCCCCTGTATGAGTTCTTTGATGTTTAGTAAGAGTGGTACTCACACTGAAGCTCTTTCCACACTCCAAGCATTTGTAAGGCTTTTCCCCTGTATGAGTTCTCTGATGCGACATAAGAGAGCTACTGTGACTGAAGCTCTTTCCACACTCCAAGCATTGATAAGGTTTGACCCCTGTATGAATTCTTTGATGTTTAGTAAGGTTGCTACTGTGACTGAAGCTGTTTCCACATTCCAAGCACTGATAAGGTTTGTCCCCTGTATGAGTTCTTTGATGTGATGTAAGGTTGCTACTGTGACTGAAGCTCTTTCCACACTCCAAGCATTGATAAGGTTTGTCCCCTGTATGAGTTCTTTGATGTGACGTAAAAGAGCTACTGTGACTGAAGCCCTTTCCACACTCAAAGCATTTATAAGGTTTATCCCCTATATGAGCGCTTTGATGTTTATTAAGGGAGCTACTCTCACTGAAGCTCTTTCCACAGTCAAAGCACTGATAAGGTTTGTCCCCTATATGTGCTCTTTGATGTTTAGTAAGGGAGTTTCTCCAACTGAAGCTCCTTCCGCAGTCCAGGCATTGATAAGGTTTGTCCCCTGTATGAATTCTTTGATGTGAAGTAAGGGAGCTACTCTGGCTGAAGCTCTTTCCACACTCCAAGCATTCGTAAGGTTTGTCCCCAGTATGAGCTCTTTGGTGTTTAGTAAGGGAGCTACTCTCACTGAAGCTCTTTCCACACTCCAAGCATTTGTAAGGCTTTTCCCCTGTATGAGTTCTTTGATGTGCAGTAAGGTGGTGATGATGACTGAAGCTCTTGCCACACTCCAAGCATTCATAAGGTTTGTCCCCTGTATGAGTTCTTTGATGTTTAGTAAGGGAGCTATTCTCACTGAAACTCTTTCCACATTCCAAGCATTGATAAGGTTTGTCCCCTGTATGAGTTCTTTGATGTGATGTAAGGGTGCTACTGTGACTGAAGCCCTTTCCACACTCAAAGCATTTATAAGGTTTATCCCCTGTATGAGTTCTTTGATGTTTAGTAAGGGAGCTATGCTCACTGAAGCTCTTTCCACACTCTAAGCATTTATAAGGTTTGTCCCCTGTATGTGTTCTTTGATGTTTAGTAAGAGAGCTACTCTGACTAAAGCTCTTTCCACACTCCAAACATTCATAAGGTTTGTTCCTCATATGAGTTCTTTGATGTAAAGTGAGGGTGCTACTGTGACTGAAGCTCTTTCCACACTCCAAGTATTTATAAGATTTGTCCCCTGTATGACTTCTTTGATGTCCAGTAAGGAATACATGTTGACTGAAGCTTTTTCCACACTCCAAGCATTTATATGGTTTCTCTCTTGTGTGACTCTTCTGATGGCTTGTCAAATTATAGCTCTGGCTGAAACCTTCCCCACAGTTAGGGCACATATACAGTTTTTCCCCTGTGCGACTTCTTTGATATCTAGGGAGTTGATAATCCTGTTTAAAGCTCTGGTGAAAATCCAAACATTTATACAATTTCTCTGCTGTGCGCATTCTCTCATGGCTAACAATCATGAAATGATCAGAACAGCTCTTGTCACCTTTGTAGAATTTATATGTTTTCTCCCCTATATATTGTTTTTTATGGGAAGCAAGCTTTCCACTCTGACCAATACTTTCCCCACAGCCTAAGGATGTATTTGGTTTCTCTCTGGTGTGAACTGTCTGATGTCTAAGAAGGCTTGATTTATCAAAAAATCCCTTCCCACATTTCAAGCATTTATATGGTTTCTCTCTCATATGCCTTCTCTGATGTGTATTCCAGGCTTTTTGGCAGCTTAAGATTTTACTGCACTCAAGGGACATTCTCATTTCCTTCTGATAATGAATACCCCCTTGAATTTTATTTTTACCACGCTGAGAAGCACTGCATTCATTCCTCAGCTTCTGCATTTGTCTCTTCTCTCGTCTCTTTGCTTCATCTCGACTTGCCAATTTTCGTTTCTCCTTCTGCCCCTCACCTCTTTCCAGTAACACTTCTGATGGCTCCCCTCCAGCCATGTTCCTCCAGGCATCTCCTGATAGAACAACAAGGAAAGCTGGCAAAGCATGTATTTCTGTTATGATTTGTACTTTGAAAAACTATTTCTGGGGGCTCTGTTGATGTCAGAGTGTAACTGTCAAAGTTTGAGGCCTTGTACAGACTTACTTTGGCAGTAGCTGATTGGTGACAGGTTGTGAAAAGAGAGAGAGAGAGAGAGAGAGACCATCATTTTTAATTTATGGATGGGGCCTGGATCAGGTACATTCATTTTGATCAGTCTGGGAAACAACAGTCTAGAAGTGTGGTTGTATTAAAATATTGTTGTATGTTACTCAGTACTGTAAATGTATATTGCTGTGCATTATTGTTAAAAGGACCTTTATCTTTTTCTAATAAATGCCTAGTTTCTACACTTTTATGTGGGCGCACATGTTCTAGCAGTGCTCAGTTTTGACTCCAGCTAAAGGTTCCATTGGGGCAGTGTATTAGAGGGATCACAATGGTGGTGGGACCATGCAAGAGTCCCCAATACGTTTGTCTATCAGACCTCGTGTGTTAATACTGGTGTCCATCTCACGACTAAGCCACTTCTACCAAGCTACTAGGAAGCTTTAAAGGCATCCTAAGGGAATGGTGGCAGTGGGAAAAGGTCTCATTGAGTGTTGACAGAAAGTGAGGCTGAGGGAACTGTTTCTCGACAGGTGGTGGGACCCAATTCCCTGCGAGTGCCAAGGAAGAAAATAAACATTTGTGCAGCAAATAAAACTGAAAGTGTTACTGTAGGGAATGTCAGTACTTCAAAAACAGCAGCAATGATAATTTCTTTTGTACTAATGCACATTCAAAAGAGAGGAGGGACACAGCCTGAGCAAGAGTGATAGCAACGAGACCTGCTTTAATCACTAAAAGACTAAGGTGTTTGCTGGAAAAGCCCAGTGTACCCAAAGAGAAACATTGTTATAGAATGAAGAAGTGAATGTAAAAGTTCCAGGGAGAAGGGATGAAAGTTGCAGGGGATGGGGAAGATACAAGTTGAATGTGAAAGGAGAATGGGAGACGAAGTTACAGGAGATGGGCAAAAATATTTTGACAAGCATTTGGGAGTGGGATCTCCACAGAGCTTCTGAATCGGCAAATTCTGCCTAAAATAGGGAGGCTATCACAATACTTCCATAGCAAATGACAGCTTGAGGAAAGCTAAGTGATGCAAAACCTTGCCACAAGGTAAACATCACTGCAAAAATATATCAATTTTCAAAGATGTATTGGTTGAAAATGTCAGTAATTGTCAGCTGATCAAGCTATATTTTACTTCCATCTGCCACTATTTTGTGACTGGTGGGCTTCAGTAATTTTCAGGTGTCTGAAGTGGGCCCTGGGTTAGAAGGTTTGAGAACCCCTGTGCTAGGTAATGTTGATGGGGAAACAGCTCATATTCTACAATTTATTCACAATTCCAAGACAAAGTAGTCCATTCACACATCTATATACCTCCTGATCTCTCCTCTTCTGCAAAACCCTGAACAAAGAAGTCTTCTGCATTTCCTTCCAGCCAAACTATGAAGTTAGGTTTCAAACTCAGGTGTCCTTTTTCAAACAAAAAACATAAACATGAATCAACCTAAAGAGCAACAGTCTATTGGTCTGCCCAGGAACAGTAGTGTGGTAGCAAATTCAGAAGTGAATGGTTCCTCCATTATAGTCACAGCCACTTCCCCTCAAGGTTACCCCCTTCTAAGATTATACAACCTAAAATGATAGAATAATCTGGCCAGGCTTGAATACTGCTTTCTGCTTCTCTATCACTGTCACCATTTGACTGTCCTTTCTCACTGAGATATATTAATTTAGTTTATTGAATTCAGTGTCTACACATTTACAAGGGTGTAGTTGTCTGTGGTCTTGGGGGTCTTAGACCCCTTACTTTTTTGGGAGCAGGGTCCCAATGTCTCCAGGATCCTACAAGCTAATCAGAGGAAGTGAGGCAGCCACTGAGAATACTCTTTTCAGTAGCTAAACCTTCCCCCATTCATGCTTATTGGCTCCTAGGGATATCTGTTGTTGCGGGAGAAGGCATTAACAAGGATCTCATTCTCAATCCAGCAGCAAAAAGGGGTGTGTGGGTGTGTCTATCATGAAGGGATCCTGCACGTCTGAATTTGCCACTGCACTGCTGCACATTTATCTCCTGCTGCTATTAAATTGCTTGATTATGTAGATGGGATGCTATCATCAGGATTCACTGTCTCTTCTTCTGCAATTACAGAATTCTCAGTCTGCACAACTTGTCTTTTTGAAGTATGAACAAAAAAAGTCTTGCTTGCATTTGACACTCATTGGGGCTTGCATAACTAACTCAGAAAGCCCACTCGCAGTAAGGAAAAAAACATACTTTTAAAAAAGCGGCTATGTGCATAGGCTTCACCCCACCTCCCATCCTCTTTTTTGCTGCTGGGTTAAGATAAAGCCTGTTTTTCCTATATGAAGGAATTCACACTCACTAAGCAGGCCAGGCATTCATTTTGCATAGGAATTTGTAACCTTTTGAACTTTGTCACCTTCTAGAAGGTAAGAAGGGATTTTTCCAGCCCCTTCTATCTCCCTGTGTCACCCCCTCCTCCTCTACATACCTAGAATGTTAGGAACAGAGAGAGGTTTTAGCCCATTCAGCCAATTTTTCATCATCGTCGTCATCATCATTATGCTGCAAGGTAAGGAACTTCCTTTGCTGAGTTTCCCTTATAGGCTGCCATACTAAGATACAGAGTAACTGCATTTGGGCAGAGCTTATGAGTTTTAGGGAGAAACTTAAGCACGGAAATGTCTGATCCTAGCCTGTGGCATTGGCTGCACCACACACATATTCTTAGGCATAATCATTTGCATTTCACCTTACCATGCATGACATTTCTTGTGGCTTTGGGCTAGAAAAAAAATACATCTTCTCCTTACGCTCCCCTGCCCCCCCTTTTTGGTGCTGGGTTGAAAATGAGATCCTTTTTAATGCCTTCTCCTGCAACAACAGACATCCCTAGGAGCCAATCAGCATAAAAGGGCAGTGTGCTAGCTACTCAGAAAAATCTTCTCAGTGGCTGACTCATCTCCTTTCACTCTGACTGGCTCTAGTCAGCAGGAAAGGACAAGGAAGCATGTTAGCAGACTCTTCTCAGTGGCTAACACACTCCCCTTGCATGCTGATTGGCTCATAGGATGTTGGAGACATGGGGTCACTGCTGGGATCTGGCTCCCGAGACCCCAGATGACTACACCCCTGTCCAGGAGCGGCCAAATGGGAGGGGTGCTGTTCACCAGGCCTCCCGGCAGTGGCATCACTGCCACCTACTGTAAGGTAGAGGGGCAAGGCAATGGGAAGGTTGGGGCTCTGTGGGTGTCCTGGTGGAGCCAATCTGATATTCTTCCTGGTGTGCCCACACAGCCCCAAGCTACCTGTTGCCTTACCCCTCCCCTTCCCTGCCAGCCGCTCCTATCTACCTTAGTACTGTGTACCCTGAATGAATGGTAAGTTCCCCCCACCCCCATTCCAACAAGAGACTTGCCTGCCCAGAAAACTATGCTGCCTATATTACCACCATTATTAAAGGCATTGTTATTACTGTTAGATTTATTACCTGCCCTTTACCAAAAAGTCCCAGGGAGGGTCCCAACAATACAAAATACAACATTAAAACAGTTTAAAACAAATAACATTCACAGCAAGATATAGATAGATAGATATATAGATATAGATATCTATCTATCTATCTATCTATCTATCTATCTATCTATCTATCTATCTATCTATCTATCTATCTATCTATCTATCTATCTATCTATCTATCTATCTATCTATCTATCTATCTATCTATCTATCTATATATCACAAGGGATCACAAGTGGGGTGAGTGCTATTGCACTCATGTTTTACTTATGGGCTCCCCATGGTCATCTGGTTGGTCACTGTGAAAACAGAATCCCGGACTACGCAAATCTTTGGTTTTATCCAGCAGGTCTCTTGTTATATTCCTATGCTCAGAGTAAGTCCATCAGCACCTTTCTAATGACCTCATTGGCAACACCCCCAACAGGAATTCATACCTTCCATAGCTATTGATTAAGGACGAAACGATCCTTGCCCAAAGAAATCACCATCAACTATCTGGTCTGGATCCAGCAGGGCCTATTCCTCTTCGGTGAAATGCAAGGACACCTCCTCAAAGGTCACCAGTCCCTACAAGAACAAAACAATTGCCTTCCTCATAAATGCTCCCAGGCAAGATGTGGACATCATCTGCCCTCCACTCACTGTCTGAAGAGTGATGTGGCAAGCAGGAATTTTTCCTTCAGTGTTCACAAATTATCTCAGGTCAAGATGGCATGTACACAAGAGTTTTTAAAGAACTCCAATGTGACACTGCTGATCTTCTAAGAAAAAAATTCACTAACCTACTTTTTAATCCAGGAGGTAAGAAATGGGATCCTGTGCAAGTTTGCTGAGAATGGATTGATCATTTGGATTCTTACTGAGTTCAGTGGAATTTACTCCCCTGTAATCAAGCTTAGGATACGTGAAACTGACCACAGGGGGTGGGGAGGGGAGGAGGAGGGAGGGAAGAAAGGCAGAGGGGAGAAAGGGCAAAGGGGAGGAGAAGGATAGGTTTGATTATTTGCATATTTATTTAGTTCAATGGGATTTACTGCCATGCAATCATGCTTAGGATAAGTAAAATGACCGGGGGGGAGGGAGGGGGGAGGGCTGGAGTGGGCAGGGAAGGAGGAAGAAGGAAGAGGGGAGGGGAGGAGGAAGAGAAAGGGGAAAGGCAGGTCTGATCATTAACATGTTTATTGAGTTCAATGAGATTTACTCCTATGCAATCACGGTTAGCATAGGTACAACTGACCATGGGGAAGGGGGAGGGGAGAGGGAAGGAGAAAGGGGAGCAGGAGGGGATTGGAGGGGGAGGGGCAAAAGGAGGGGGAGGGGCAAAAGGAGGGGGAGGGCAGGTTTGATCATTTGCATGCTTATTGAGTTCAATGGTATTTACTCCCGTGCAATCATGCTTAAGATAGGTAAAACTGATCATGGGGAGGGGAGGAAAAGAGGAGGGGGGGCAAGATGGAGGGGATAAGAGGGAGGAAAAGGGAGGGTGGGTTTGATCATTTGCATGCTTTTTGAGTTCAGTGGGATTTATTCCTGTGCAATCATGCTTTGGATAGGTGAAACCGACCTGGGGTTGGGGCAGGGAGGGGATTGGGTGGGTAGGCACTGGACAGAGGGGAAGCCCCTTTCCTTTCTAAAAGGAAAACACTGAACAGTATCATTGCTCTTCAGCGTTCCCCCCCCCCTTTTTTTTATTCTACAGCAGGCACATGTAGTAGCCTCCCACCCAAATTTAAACCAAAGCTGTCCCTGGCCACATCCACACCAGACCTTTATTTCCCTTTAGATAGTCATGGCTTCTCTCAAATCCTGGAAAGTGAAGGGTGCTGAGAGTTGCTAGGAGACACCCTATTCCCCTCACAGAGCTTTAATCAGAGCGGCTGACTGTTAAACCACTCTGGCCACTGGAGTTCTGTGAGTAGAACAGGAGTCTCCTCTCAGCACCCTTCACAAGCTACACTTCCCAGGATTCTCTGGGGGAAGCCATGACTGTCTCACATGAAATCAAAGTCTGGTGTGGGTGTGGCCCCCTGATTAGTCAAGCCCAGCAGCTGTGAGCCTGGCTTTTAGAACACTGACAGTTGGTTCTTACTGAGAACGCCCAACATTATCACCGAGTTCAAGGTAAAATTTCTTAAATTAATTAAAAATCAGCCAGGCATTTTTTAAACTTTTAAACGGCACAAGATGAAGGTCATAGTATGGGGCAAGGTCAGTAATAGGATTACAGGTACTCTGTGAACATGGCTCATTTTTAATTAATTTCAAAAGACTATGAGAATTCTGACAGAAAAAAGACCAAAAGGGCTCTGGGTTTTCCTCCTCTCTTTTTAGATTTTGAACTCTTGATTCTTTCTGACTGTTTTGTGTATTGCCATGAAAATTTAGAGGGTTGTTAAGCAAGCATTTCTGAGTTCAGGACTATAAGTTTTGTAAGGTTTTGTTTTGAGATGAGCTTATGGGAAGCGTTAGAATGGCATGGGGGTGGTATTTTCAATTTAACATTGCAGAATGTGAAAAATCCACGCTGGCTATAGTATACAGCCACTCTTGTGGCTGTATAATATGTAACTTCTCCTGGAGATTGGCTTCCATATCTGAGGACTGACCAATGTAGTGCAATTTTTTTTAAAGGGTGATTCAGAGGGTATCCTGCAAATTAGAGCCTGACTGATTAGCTTAATATTTGTTTCAGAAAAACAAGTGGAAAACCTTATTAAGGACAGAACTACCACGCATAGAGAAGAAGTCTTGCTGAAGCAGAACTTGGATGGCTTCTGCAAGTGTAGGTCCTGTCTCATTAGCCACTTGAATTACTCAGACTTTTTAAAAGGTTTAGGTAAAGTCTATCACCAATGACTCCTGAGTAAGTTTAACAGTCATGGGATACGAGGAAAGATGCTCTTATAGATCAGTTACTGTTTAAAGATCAGGAAGGAGAGATTAGGAATAAATGGACAGCTCTCCCAATGGATGAATTTAAGAAGTGCTCCCCCCCCCAATAATCAGTATTAGGACCTGTGCTTTTTAACACGTTCCTAAATGACTTGGATTTAGGGATGAGAAGTGAAATAACCAAGTTTACTGATGATACCAAATTGTTCAAATTATCAATAGAAGCTAAAAACAAACATATAAAAACGTATTTAAAACAATTAAAACAGCTACTAACTGAACAGAATTAAAGAACATTAATGTCTATGTGTCTGTATAGCGTTGCCTACACAACAAAGTTTTAAGCAGGCGCTGAAAGGAATACAGTGAAGGCACCTGCCTGATGCCAATAGTTGCAGGGACTTCCAAAGAGTAGGTGCTGCCGCACTAAAAGAACAATTTCTTACAAGTGCAGAACAAGGATTATGTGGCACCCGTAACAGTGCCTGTTCTGCAGACTGAAATGCCAGAGTTGGTACATATGGTGTGGTCCCAAGCTGTTAAGGGCTTTATATACCAGTAGTGACACCCGGAACTTAGCCCAGTAACAAATTCACAGCCAGTGAAGATCCCTGAGCAAAGGTGTTATATGCTGACAGGGACTTGCTCCAGTCAACCATCTGGCTGCAGCATTCTGCATTCATTGCAGTTTCCGGGTCAAGTGCAAGGGAAGCTCCACGTGGAGTGTACTGCAGTAATCCAGTCTTGAAGTCACCAGTGCCTGAACTAATGGTGCACAACATTTAGCAGGGCTCTTACACCTGGCACGTCTACGTGGCTATATTCTATTACATGTGTATATCTAAATCTAATATATATTCAAGATCAGACTTCAAGCTAAACAAGAAAAAAACAGCACTTTAAAACAACCGACCTCACTTGCTATTTACATATAGCATTTTATTCATCACCACCAAATGCAGAGGTCCCCGAGGAATACCCAAATCGGGCTCCAAACACAGCCAGCCGGCCGAGCGGGGGCAAGCGGCAGATGGTAGAGCATGGATCCACAGGGCAGGATTGCATCGTCAGATCCTATGAGTCAGCTGAGAAGGGGCTGCTTAAAGGGGGGGGGTTCTGCTTTCTTTCAACATCCCCCTCCTCCCCCATTTATGCATCTTGACTTTGGGACTCCCTTCTTGCAACCCCGCCCAACATCACCGCGAGCAAAAAAAAAAGACTCACGCGCTCCCTCACTGTGTTTCTTTGAGGAAGCCGGGACACGAATAGGAAATCCCTCTTTTGGAATATTTCCTTCCGCTCTAGGAATGGCTGCTCATTGTTGATGTTAACCATTAAAGAGCACACACCCCTTGGCTGCTTCCATGCCCCCTCCCCTGCAACAGTCCATCAGCACTCTGTGCTCATTGAACATGCTCAGTCTTCATTGGGCTGGTTTTCTGCAGGGGTAGAGAATGCCTCCCCTAAGTAATTTTCCGAAAGGTGTTTTGCAGCTTCTGCAATTTGTGCTTTATGAATGGAGAGTTTCTCAGAAGATGAAAAGTATTTTTGGTGTAAATTCTCTCATGTATGGATCCCCTTATAGTTAACCAGACATGCCTTTGCAATACACTGAGAACTCATGCTTGTGTGTGTCTTGCATGCTTTTTTCAAGATTAATATGATGTGGCTTGATCTGTTAGAACATAAGAACATAAGAACATAAGAAGAGCCTGCTGGATCAGGCCCGTGGCCCATCTAGTCCAGCATCCTGTTCTCACAGTGGCCAACCAGGTGCCTGGGGGAAGCCCGCAAGCAGGACCCGAGTGCAAGAACACTCTCCCCTCCTGAGGCTTCCGGCAACTGGTTTTCAGAAGCATGCTGCCTCTGACTAGGGTGGCACAGCACAGCCATCACGGCTAGTAGCCATTGATAGCCCTGTCCTCCATGAATTTGTCTAATCTTCTTTTAAAGCCGTCCAAGCTGGTGGCCA
This sequence comes from Rhineura floridana, assembly GCF_030035675.1. Taxonomy (NCBI): domain Eukaryota; kingdom Metazoa; phylum Chordata; class Lepidosauria; order Squamata; family Rhineuridae; genus Rhineura; species Rhineura floridana. Next base: position 199,950,851 of record NC_084482.1, read on the forward strand.
TTACTGCATCTTGTGGGAGCAAATTCCATAGTTTAACTATGCGCTAAGTAAAGAAGTACTTCCTTTTGTCTGTCCTGAATCTTCCAACATTCAGCTTCTTTGAATGTCCACGAGTTCTAGTATTATGAGAGAGGGAGAAGAACTTTTCTCTATCCACTTTCTCAATGCCATGCATAATTTTATACACTTCTATCATGTCTCCTCTGACCCGCCTTTTCTCTAAACTAAAAAGCCCCAAATGCTGCAACCTTTCCTCGTAAGGGAGTCGCTCCATCCCCTTGATCATTCTGGTTGCCCTCTTCTGAACCTTTTCCAACTCTAGAATATCCTTTTTGAGATGAGGCGACCAGAACTGTACACAGTATTCCAAATGCGGCCGCACCATAGATTTATACAACGGCATTATGATATTGGCTGTTTTATTTTCAATACCTTTCCTAATTATCGCTAGCATGGAATTTGCCTTTTTCACAGCTGCCGCACACTGGGTCAACATTTTCATCGTGCTGTCCACTACAACCCCGAGGTCTCTCTCCTGGTCGGTCACCGCCAGTTCAGACCCCATGAGCGTATATGTGAAATTCAGATTTTTTGCTCCAATATGTATAATTTTACACTTGTTTATATTGAATTGCATTTGCCATTTTTCCGCCCATTCACTCAGTTTGGAGAGATCTCTTTGGAGCTCTTCACAATCCCTTTTTGTTTTAACAACCCTGAACAATTTAGTGTCGTCAGCAAACTTGGCCACTTCACTGCTCACTCCTAATTCTAGGTCATTAATGAACAAGTTGAAAAGTACAGGTCCCAATACCGATCCTTGAGGGACTCCACTTTCTACAGCCCTCCATTGGGAGAACTGTCCGTTTATTCCTACTCTCTGCTTTCTGCTTCTTGACCAATTCCTTATCCACAAGAGGACCTCTCCTCTTATTCCATGACTGCTAAGCTTCCTCAGAAGTCTTTGGTGAGGTACCTTGTCAAACGCTTTTTGAAAGTCTAAGTACACTATGTCCACTGGATCACCTCTATCTATATGCTTGTTGACACTCTCAAAGAATTCTAATAGGTTACTGAGACAGGACTTTCCCTTGCAGAAGCCATGCTGTCTCTGCTTCAGCAAGGCTTGTTCTTCTATGTGCTTAGTTAATCTAGCTTTAATAATACTTTCTACCAGTTTTCCAGGGACAGAAGTTAAGCTAACTGGCCTGTAATTTCCGGGATCCCCTCTGGATCCCTTTTTGAAGATTGGCGTTACATTTGCCACTTTCCAGTCCTCGGGCACGGAGGAGGACCCGAGGGACAAGTTACATATTTTAGTTAGCAGATCAGCAATTTCACATTTGAGTTCTTTGAGAACTCTCGGGTGGATGCCATCCGGGCCCGGTGATTTGTCAGTTTTTATATTGTCCATTAAGCCTAGAACTTCCTCTCTCGTTACCACTATTTGTCTCAGTTCCTCAGAATCCCTTCCTGCAAATGTTAGTTCAGGTTCAGGGATCTGCCCTATATCTTCCACTGTGAAGACAGATGCAAAGAATTCATTTAGCTTCTCTGCAATCTCCTTATCGTTCTTTAGTACACCTTTGACTCCCTTATCATCCAAGGCTCCAATCGCCTCCCTAGATGGTCTCCTGCTTTGAATGTATTTATAGAATTTTTTGTTGTTGGTTTTTATGTTCTTAGCAATGTGCTCCTCAAATTCTTTTTTAGCATCCCTTATTGTCTTCTTGCATTTCTTTTGCCAGAGTTTGTGTTCTTTTTTATTTTCTTCATTCGGACAAGACTTCCATTTTCTGAAGGAAGACTTTTTGCCTCTAAGAGCTTCCTTGACTTTGCTCGTTAACCATGCTGGCATCTTCTTGGCCTTGGCGGTACCTTTTCTGATCTGCGGTATGCACTCCAGTTGAGCTTCTAATATAGTGTTTCTAAACAACTTCCAAGCATTTTCGAGTGATGTGACCCTCTGGACTTTGTTTTTCAGCTTTCTTTTTACCAATCCCCTCATTTTTGTGAAGTTTCCTCTTTTGAAGTCAAATGTGACCGTGTTGGATTTTCTTGGCAATTGGCCATTTACATGTATGTTTAATTTAATAGCAGTGTGGTCACTGCTCCCAATCGGTTCAACAACACTTACATCTCGCACCAGGTCCCGGTCCCCACTGAGGATTAAGTCCAGGGTTGCCATCCCTCTGGTCGGTTCCATGACCAACTGGTCTAGGGAATAGTCATTTAGAATATCTAGAAACTTTGCTTCTTTGTCATGACTGGAACACATATGCGGCCAGTCTATGTCCAGATAGTTGAAGTCACCCATTACTACCACATTTCCTAGTTTGGATGCTTTATCAATTTCATATCTCATCTCAAGGTCTCCCTGAGCATTTTGATCAGGGGGACGATAGATCGTTCCCAGTATTAAGTCCCTCCTGGGGCATGGTATCACCACCCACAACGATTCTGTGGAGGAGTCTGCCTCTTTTGGGGTTTCGAGCTTGCTGGATTCAATGCCTTCTTTCATGTATAGAGCGACTCTGCCACCAATACGTCCTTCCCTGTCCTTCCAATATAGTTTATATCCAGGGATAACCGTATCCCACTGGTTTTCTCCATTCCACCAGGTCTCCGTTATGCTCACTATATCAATGCTCTCCTCTAAGACCAAGCACTCCAGTTCTCCCATCTTGGTTCGGAGGCTCCTAGCATTAGCGTACAGGCACTTGTAAGCAGTGTCTCTCTTCAAGTGTCTTTGGCACTTGTGGTTTGGCCTGTGGTAATTTTGCCCTTCTGAATTTAAATCCTGTGCCCCTGCTCTCACAATGCCTACTTCTAGGCCTACCCCTTTTAAGATTTCATCATTTCTTTGGTTTTTATCCCAGGGGGGAGGTTTATTCCGAACCGGACCTTTCTCAGCTCCTGTCGGGTTTCCCCCCTCAGTCAGTTTAAAAGCTGCTCTGCTACCTTTTTAATTTTAAGTGCCAGCAGTCTGGTTCCATTCTGGTTCAAGTGGAGCCCGTCCCTTTTGTACAGGCCCGGCTTGTCCCAAAATGTTCCCCAGTGCCTAACAAATCTAAACCCTTCCACCCGACACCATCGTCTCATCCACGCATTGAGACTGCAAAGCTGGGCCTGTCTGGCTGGTCCTGCGCGTGGAACCGGTAGCATTTCAGAGAAAGCCACCTTGGAGGTCCTGGCTTTCAGCATCCTACCTAGCAACCTAAATTTTGCTTCCAGGACCTCACGGCTGCATTTCCCCATGTCGTTGGTGCCAACATGCACCACGACCACTGACTCCTCCCCAGCACTGTCTACCAAACTATCTAAACGACGGGCGATATCCGCAACCTTCGCACCAGGCAGGCAAAACACCTTGCGGTCTACACGCCCATCACACACCCCACTGTCTATGTTCCTAATGATCGAATCACCCACTACAAGGATCCCTCCACCCCCTGGAGATATAATCTCGGCACGAGAGGATAGCTGCTCATCCCCCAAGGAATGGGTCCCTTCTAAGGGATCGTTTCCCTCTTCCTCAGCTGGATGCTCTCCTTCCCCGAGACCATCGTTGTCCATGATAGCAGGAGAGCTATCATCGCTGGAGTGGGACACAGCTATAACATCCCTGAAGGCCTCCTCCACACACCTCCTGCATCTCTCAGCTTTTCCAGGTCTGCCACCTTGGCCTCAAGGAAATGAAGTCGTTCCCGGAGAGCCAGGAGCTCATTGCACCGAGAGCACACCCACGACTGCTGTCCAACAGGCAGATAGTCGTACATGCTGCAGGCTGTGCAAAACACTGGAAAGCCCCCACACGCCTGCTGGCTTCTTACCTGCATAGTTTTGTTTGAGGTTTATTATGTCAATAGGTTGGAGACTGTGGTTTAGTTGAGGTCAGGGAACAGAAGGGCAGAGTGGGGGGCCCTGGCCTCCTCGCACTGCTGCCGAACTCGCTCTGCTGCTTAACTTGCCTTGACGCTTCGTCAGCTGGGGCTCCCTTTAGCTCGTGGAGCAGGCTCCCTCGCTAGGTGCTCTGACTTTATATGTGTGGCTGGTTCCTCCCAGCTACTGCTGCCAGCCAATGATGTGTTACTTGAGGCTGATGGCTCAACTATCAGCTGGGGCTTAACTCTTTAATATTATCTCAGGCTTCCTTCCTTTGAAGGCAGGAAGGCAGGCTTCCTTCTTGAGCGAGGGGCGGGGCTGTTTAAGCTTTTGGCTGCTTTTAATCTCAGCAAGGGGCTGTGACTTCCAGGCAAGTCTTTTGTGTTTGTTGTTTTCCCACCTAGAACAGCCTGACCTTTCTTTAACCTAGGGAAACAGAGCTTGTGGTTGTGTTTCAGGAAGGCTGAAGCTGCCCTTTTTAGCAAGGACTGAGCTGACTCTCTCCCTTTATGTATCGGTGGAGTTTCCTTTTTCCCCTTCTCTCCGACTGGAATTTAGCCTTATTTACAGTGTCCCCTGAAGCTTTCCTGCTAGGGTGGTGTTGAACACTAGCTTTCTATAGGCTTCCTTCTCCTAGGATCTGTCTCCTAAGATAGAGGTTCTTTCAGGATTTGGCTCCTAGCTCAGGGTGACCTTAGGCTGCCCTTATTGCTTATTTCTCTGAGCTGTTTTAATTCAATTAAATAATGGAATAAATGGGAGCTACTTACCCTCTTTTCGCTCTGCTGCTTAACTCGCCTTGACGCTTTGTCAGCTGGGGCCTTGACGCTTCGTCAGCTGGGGCCTTGACGCTTCGTCAGCTGGGGCCTTGACGCTTCATCAACTGGGGCTCCCTCTAGTTCATGGAGCAGGCTCCCTCGCTAGGTGCTCTGACTTTATATGTGTGGCTGGTTCCTCCCAGCTACTGCTGCCAGCCAACGATGTGTTACTTGAGGGTGTTGTTGACACCTTCCCCAGAGCAGTGGCATCTGGTGAATCTGGTATCAGCGGGTCAGTGAATCTGCTCTGGGTTTTATTCCAAACTTTCAAGCCACCTCGTACAGTTTCTTGAAAGTTTGGACTAAGACCTGCAGCAGATTCACTGCCTCACTGACATCAAAGCCACCAGTCTCCACTGCCCCAGAGAATGAACAGGTATAGGGCTTTCCAGTGCCACCCTTTCCTCTCTTGCTGCCTTATATGAGAGTCAGCGTGGTGCAGCAGTTAGACTAGAGTGTCGGACTAGGATTTAGGAGGCTGGGCTCAAATTCCCAGTTGGCCGTGAAGCTCACTGGGTGACCTTGAGCTAGTCACCAGCTCTCAGCCTAACCTACCTCACAGGGTTGTTGTTAGATGAAGAGGGAGAGAATCATGCACACACCATCTTGAGCTCCTCGGAGGAAAGGCAGTATAGAAAGGTAATAATAAAATAAAAATAGCTAAAACTGTCTCCTGGAGTTATGTGCGAAAGAAAGTTTGTATCATGCATAATCCTGTTTGCTCCAATGGTCTGCCAGATGGAAGCCCATCAGCATGGTGCAAGAGCAACAGTTCTCCCATTCAGCAACTGATATTCACAGGTATACTGCTCGGAACCTGTAAGTTCCTTATCACCGTATGACTTATAACCATTAATAGCTCTGTGAGGGGAAGAGGGCTCTCCTAACAACTCTCAGCACCCTTAACAAACTGCAGTTCTTCTGAGAACTTCGTCTGAGGCCCCGAGGGAGGCAACGGGCCTTCTCAGTGGTGACTCCCTGCTTAATATTCTCCCCAGGGAGGCATACCTGGCACCATCACTATCTGTTCTTAGGTGCCAGACAGGCAAAACCCTTTCTTTTCACTCAGGCTTTGGGGCCTTAATTTGAAGGGCTTCACATATTGGTGGCCTCTTTTAGTGATAGTGTGGCTGTAGAGATGTGTTTTGGGTTCTTTTTGTTGGTTTGTTGGTTACAATTGGTTTTAGTGTCTTATTGTTGTAAGTTGCTTTGAAAAGTGACAAAAATAGTATGTTGTTTTTGCAAGGAAAGTGAATAATAATAATAATAATAACAATAACAACAATATATTAAAAAAAGAGTCTTTGGGGGAAAGCCATGACTGTTAAAGTGGTATAATAGTGCTTAAAATGTATAGTGCAGATATGGCCGCAAGAGCAGATATTGAGTGTAACTAATGTTGACTGTGACCAGTGGTGGCTGGTGGGGCGCAAGGCAGGGAGCCCAACAGTAGATGGAGCCAGAGCCAATGAGAGGCAAAGCCAATTGATTCACGTTTTGTCCCCATCCTCCTCCCTGCTGAATTCTACAAGGGCAACACTGAGACTAAGGAGGAGGAAGATGTCAGACAGTGTCACCGCACTCCCATGACTGGTTGTAAGTAAGAAGGCAGGCAAGTGGGGACTGGCTGAGGGCAGTCTGAGGTTGGTGGGGCATCACCTCATTCGCCCTAATGGATCAGCCTCCACTGGCTGTGATCCATTCTATTTTTACTCCCAGGGAGACATTATGGTATTTTCTATGTCAGGTGCCAAAATAACATGGCCAGCCTTGGGTACTATGCACTTGCACTTGAGAGGATATGGCACCATTTTCTGTTCTGCCTTCGGCAGAAAAATGTCGTTTGAGTTGGCTCTCCATGACATGATGTCACTTTGAGTTTCCCTGCCAGTAGCAGCCAAGGAGAATGGGCGAAGCTTAACAATTTGATGTCAGAGCACAAACAGGACAAAAGGGAGAGGTTGATATGAGTTGCATTCCTTCCAACATCCCCAAGTTGTGTGTAATGTGTAGGTTTGGCCTATCAACCCCCAGCCTCCGCTTTCTTTTTGACCCTTTGCCAGCCTCTCCTCCCCATGTGCACAAAGTGAAAAGGTTTCTTCTGGTTTTCAGGGCAGCTTGAGTGGCTTGGTTCCATGCAACTAGTGGAGGCTGGTGCCCATTGGGACTAGGAGGGTGGAAGGCAGAGAGGCCAACAGAACGTGGAGCCAGAGCCAATGAGAGGCAGACCCAGCCAATCCTAGCTTTTGCCCCCATCCTCCTCCTTGCTCAGTTCTACACTGGCAATGCTGAGACTAAGGAGGAGGAAGCCAACAGCCAACACTACTGATTGTAAGGGCATGTGCATGCTGTGTGATAATGAGTTCAGTGCTTGATGCACCCTTTTGGGGTGCTGTACACACAACATCATCGCCCATTGTCTTTGCTGATCTAAAGTGCATTCTGCTGGAATGGTTATGATCCAATTTGTGCTGAGAATGCACTTCTCAAGCACTCATTGCATACATGAGTCCACAGAGAGCGCTTTCTCAAGCCACCTCCTATTGGGGCAGGCCTACTGGTGTTGCAGGGCTGTGGTGCTCTCCCTCAACATGTTTGTCTAGGAATGAAATAGGCAAAATAGGAAGCAGTACAGTAACTTAGCTGCCTCTGTATACCCAGGGCCAGCGCCAGGCATGCTGGGGCCATTGGGCCCCAGCTTGGCCCAGGCCCCAGCACACATACACGCACATACCCTGCTGCGGATCGCAGGGAGGGAGCTTGCAAGCTGCCCACCCATTCACTTGCTCCACCTACCTGTCTCTCCTGTCTTTTGTGGCTGTGCACTCTATGCGTGCAGGGCTGCCATTAACCAAGATGGCAGCAGGGGCATCAGCACCTTATTAATTAATTAATTAATTAATTATTTTATTTATACCCTGCCCATCCGTCCAGCAGGAGCCCAGGGTGGCAAACAGAAACACTAAAAGCACTTTAAAACATCATAAAAAGACCTTAAAATACATTAAATCAAAACGTTAAAAACATTAAAAAAAACTTTAATACATCTTTTTAAAAAGGGTTAAAGATATAAAAAGCCATATTAAAAACAATTCTAACACAGACGCAGCCTGGGATAGGTCTCAACTTAAAAGGCTTGTTGAAAGAGGAAAGTTTTCAAAAGGCGCCGAAAAGATAGCAGAGATGGCGTCTGCCTAATATTTAAGGAGAGGGAATTCCACAGGGTAGGTGCTGCCACACTAAAGCTCTGTTTCCTATATTGTACAGAACGAACCTCCTTAGGGAAACCTTGGCCGCCATCTTGGTTAATGGCAGCCCTGCACGCACAGTGCATGCAACTGGAAGAGACAGGTAGTTGGATCGAGCGAACGGGCTTGCAAACTTCCTCTCTGCAATCCACGGCAGCTACCCTGCTGTGGATCACAGAAGGGGAGAGCTACTCTTCCACACTATGGAGGGGCCCCTCAGGGGCCTCTGTGACCCTTGTCAAGGGCCCAACCTGGCCACCCTTTGGCTCCGGCCCTGTGTATACCAATACATACCCCTGTATATCAATACATCAGTTTCCAGCCCCTCTTTTTCAGCAGACTGCAAAAAATAAATTTAAAAATGCTATGTGGAAACACTAATTGAGGGGAAACACACCCACCCATGTGTACAGACAACATGGACAGTAGCTGCCGTTTCACATGACGTTATCACATGAAGGTGTGTACAAATGCAACGTTACAAATCGCACTCTGAAAAAACATCCCCTCTATGTTTCAAAAACTGCTTGCGTACTCAGCCTAAGTAAGAAGGCAGGGGAGTGGGGGCTGCCTGAGGTTAGTGCATGTCACTCTGTTTGGAGGGGGCAGCCAGACTGCTATGAATGGCAGGCTGCGGGGGCAAAATATGACCCAGGCCAGGGGTTCCCAAATTGTGGTCTGTGGACCATCAGTTGTCTGCCAGCTTCACTCAGGTGGTCCATGGCACGTCTGCATTAATTATTCATATTTATTTTTAGCTGAATTCTTATAGCTTCTTTTATTTCTTACCCAGAATGCATATTGTAATACAATAAAATACAATATAAGAATTAAAAGCAATTAAAATTCTATTAAAAATCACACAGCATCTAGCACAGTGCATTACACTTGCTAGAGCAGGCAGAAAAATCATTAAGTGCTCCACCAAGACCATTGGCAATTTTCAAGTGGTCCGTGGGGGAGAAAGTTTGGGAATCACTGAGCTAGACCCACACTTTCACTATCATAGATTCTAAAACATTACTGCCTTACCATGTAGGGTCCAGATCACCCGAGTAACAGAATTAAGTTTCTAAAATGCTTTATTTAATGCATTATATGTGACACAATGGCAGCGAAAGCAAATGTTCTTTCATGCACCTCACACAGGGATGCATTAAGATTAAAAAACAAACACTCTGGAATTCACTACTGATTAATGTGTTTAAAAAACAATAAATAAATTGGTTGCCGATGGGAATGTCAGTTAGTCTTTAGACTATGAAATGGAGCTAGGCAATAAAAGTCCTAGAAAAGTTTGAAATCGATGTATGCGCAACAACACTGTCGATTACTGGGCGGGGCGGGGGAGTCCAACCAATATATTATTAAATATCAGATGTGTTATTTCTGCCTCTAGCATGGATTTCTGGGTCACTAAAAATTATGCCTTCACTTTTTCTTTATCCTGCGATTCCCCCATTGCCCCCGCTCTCTCTCACTCACGTTTCTGATATTTAAATAAGGTCTGATCAGCAAGAGAAGCTCCTTCATAAGCTTTTCACACTCATTATTCATATGGTTGATCTCCTGCATGGATTTTAATTGTTTTTACCCACTAAAGTTTTTACCTCTGATAGAGCACATACATGGATTTTCATCCTCATGGGTTCTTTATCTTGTGTGGATTTTCTCATGTCTCTTCAGGTATGGTTTATTCCTGAAACTTTTACCACAGATGGAACATGGGTGTGGCTTTTCAGCCAAGTGGCTTCTCTCATGTGAAGTAAGGCTTGATTTCTGCTTGAAGCTTTTCCCACAGGCTGAGCATGAATATGGCTTCTCTCCTGTGTGGATTCGCTCGTGGATAATCAGGTGCTCCTTACGACTGAAGTTTCTACCACACACTGAGCATATGTATGGTTTTTCTTCTGTGTGGATTTTCTGATGCTCGGTATAGCTTGTTCTGTGCTTGAACTTTTTCCCACAGATTGAACAAGTATATGGTTTTTCTCCTGTATGAATTCTCTCATGTATAACTACCTGTGACTTATTACTAAAGGTTTTTCCACAAACTGAGCATGAATATGGTTTCTCCCCTGTATGTGTTCTCTCATGTCCAAGAAGGTGTGCTTTACAACTGAAGCTTTTACCACAGACTGAGCACATATAGGGAGTTTCTCCTATATGGATTCTTTCATGAGTGGTGAGGTTTGATCTTCTTTTGAAGCTTTTACCACAGGATGAGCATGTGTAAGGTCTTTCTTCTGTGTGAATTTTTGTGTGTGAAATAAGGCTACATTTTTGACTGAAGCCTTTCCCACAGACTAAGCATTTATATGGTGTCTCACCTGAATGGACTTGTTGATGTCTAATAAGGCTTACTTTATGAACAAAGCTTTTACTACAGACTGAACAAGTATGTTTTTTTTCTGCTGTGTGCATTTGCTCATGTACAATGTAGTATGATTTTTCACGGAAGCTTTTTCCACAGAAAGAGCATGTATATGGTTTCTCTCCTCTATGGATTCTTTCATGGATAGACAAATAACTTTTCCACATGAAACTCTTTCCACAGACTGAGCACATGTATGGTTTCTCTCCTGTATGAATTATCTTGTGTCTGATAAGGTAATCCTTACGACTAAAGCTCTTTCCACAGAGAGAACATTTGAATGGTTTCTCTCCTGTATGAGTTCTCTGGTGTTTAAGAAGATAAGCTCTATCTGTGAAGCTTTTACCACAAACTGAGCATGGGTATGGTTTTTCTCCAGTGTGGGTTCTTTCATGGCTAATAAGATTTGATCTGTGGCTAAAGCTATTCCCGCAGACTGCACACATATAAGGTTTCTCACCTGTATGAGTTCTCTCATGTTTAATAAGATGTGTTCTGTCAGTGAAACTTTTATCACAGATTGTGCATGAGTATGGTTTTTCTCCTGTATGGGTTCTTTCATGGCTAATAAGGTTTGATCTATGACTGAAGCTTTTGCCGCAGATCGTGCACATATTTGTTTTTATTCCCATATGGCTTATTTTATGACTGTTGAGGTTTGATCTTCGTTTAAAACTTTTGCCACAGAATGAGCATGGATAAGGCCTTTCTTCTGTGTGGATTCTTTCATGTGAAAGAAGATTACATTTCTGACTAAAACCCTTCCCACAGGTTGAGCATTTATATGGTGTCTCTCCTGTGTGAACCTGTTCGTGTCTCACAAGGCTGACTTTATGAACAAAACTTTTATTACACACTGAACAAGTATATGTTTTTTCTTGTGTGTGCATTCTCTCGTGCATAGCATGGTATGATCTTTTACTGAAGCTTTTGCCACAGATTGAGCATGTATATGGCCTCTCTCCTGTGTGGATTCTTTCGTGGATAGTCAAGTTACTTTGCCACTTGAAACTTTTACCACAGACTGAACAAGTATGTGATTTTTCTCCTTTGTGGCCTTTACTGTGGGAATTCAGGCTGTATCTCCCATTCAATCTCTTCTCACAGTCTAACTGTTTATAATGTTTCTCTGCTTTTTGATGAGTTCTCCCATACGTATGAATTTTCTTTTCGATTTTGGTTTCACTTATGTTACCTATCCAACAAGGTAAAGTCTTTCCTGATCTCTCCCCTGGGGGATCTCTTTGGTGCATCTCTGCTCTGTCTTGGGTCTCAGAAATATATGGATACTGGGAGATACTCCCTTCGGTAGTTCTTGAGGATATTTTATTCACTGCCACTAGATTAGGGCCTTCTGGTAGAAGACTCTCTTCTTCTTCTTCTTTTTCCTCATACCTGCTGCCTATTCAAAGAAAGGAAGAATTATGACACAAGAAGTTCCTTCATCAAAAAGGAACAGGTTTTATGATCCCTCTCACTTGTCTTTCTCTTTCAGACCTTCCACCTAATCTGGAGACGTTCTGAGGATCAAGCAACGCCCATGTCAGGGCAAGTGAACTAGGTTTGGTTAGGGTGGGACCTCGTCACCATCTGGTCTGTGGCCCCCACATTCATAGAGGCTACATCCGTACCATCTATTCAAAGCACAACTTTAACAGTCATGGCTTCCCCCAAAGAATCCTAGGAACTGTAATTTGTTAAGGGGCTCTGAAAGGAGATTTCTATTCCCCCCATAGAGCTACAATTTCTAGAGTTCTCTGGGAAGAGAGATTGCTTGTTAACTAGGTTTCCATGAATGGAAGAGTTCTTTCCACTTACGGACATGACTAAAATCCAGCAGAGGATCCCATCAATGAACGGAGGGGGCAATTGTCACTGATCCCTCCTTCTCAAGCCCTCTGGAACAGTTTTGGGGGGAGGGGGCACAGGGGTTGCAGGGAGAATGGGGAACTGGGGAAAGTCCTTTCCCCTGACTTTCTGCTGCCCTGAGCAACGTCTGGCATCTCCTGGTATGACTAGGAGGGAACCCTGTCAGAAAATCTGGACAGCCGCTGCCAGTTAGTGTAGACAAATTACTCAGCTGGATGGGCCAAGGATACGACTCCACATCAGATAGCTTCCTACGTTCCCATAAGATAGAGTCTCCGTCTTCTTATAATTACACCAATTGCTATCATTGACCTTGAAAAATGGCAATCAAACGAGATTCAAAATATATGGATTGTGGACCATGAGCTACCCAAACCCACTCCTTACCTGAGTGGAAATCCAAAGCAGTCGCACTTGCCACAGGTGCTTTGAGATCTGGGACCCCTGGTTCCACCTTTATTATCACAGCAGGAAACTCTGAGTCAGAGGAAAGAGGAGGAGGTGAGGTGTGTGACAATGTAACTTTTTTTTAACACCAAACTTTCTTGTTCTTATTAGAACAGTGATCACGTTGGAAAAAAAGAGCAATCTTCAATTTTGGTGTTGTGTGTCACAGCTGGGTTAACCCTTGCCTCCCTTTGCTGAAATTAGGCTTGAAAGAAACGATCTAATGCAAATAATAGGAGACTTCTTTCAAGCCGAATTGTAGTGTATGCGTGTGTGTTTTCAGCAAGCGGAGAGTTAAACTCTCTCCTCCCCAGCTGCAACCCCACCCCATTTTCTTCCTTCATGCCACAATTAGGCTTAAAAAAACCCTTCTACTGGCTACAACAGAAAGTTTCTTTCACATCTATCTTTATCATGGGGAGGAGTGTGAGGGTGGGGCCTGCAAGTGCCAGGGAAGGCCTCTGTGGGTGCATGTGCACCTGAGGGCATTGTGCTGGTGACCCATGGTTTATGGCTTCCTGTGATATGTAAATGAGGTTAATGTGTTGAGCTTCAGAGGACAATAGTAGGCCCTTTGGGACCACATTCACACCTGACATTTATTCCACTATTATTCCACTTCAAACAGTCATGGCTTCCCCCAAAATAATCCGGGGAATTCTAGTTTGTAAAGGGTGCCAAGAGTTGTTAGGAGACCCCTATTCTTCTCACAGGGCTACAATTCTCAAGAGTTCTCTGGAAAGAGGGACTGATTGTTAAACCACTCAGGGAAATGTAGCTCTATGAGGTGAAGAGGGGTCTCCAAACAACTCTCAGCATCTTTCACAAACTACACTTCCCAGGATTCTTTCAGGAAAGCCATGGCTGTTTAAAGTGGAATTATAGTGCAATAAATGTATGGTGTGAATGTGGCCTAGGCCTCAAACTGGAAGGCAGCACCAACTCCTTCCTTATTGTGCCATCATGGGGCAGATAACTTTGGACAAAACTCTCCAGCCAGGTCAGACACCACCTGAGAGAGGCTCTGGCTGCTTCCAGGCTTCCTGAGCACTTTGGCCAAAGTAAGAGATTGTGGTTCCCCACAGGAGCAAGCCAGTGTAGGTGTGTAGGTGTGTTTATCTGTGGAAAGTAAGAGTGAACCTCCAAAATTCTACCAGCTGCTGGAAATGTGTGTACTGCCTTCAAGTCGATTCCAACTTATGGCAACCCTATGAATAGGGTTTTCATAAGGCTGAGAGGTAGTGACTGGCCCAAGGTCACCCAGTGAGTTTCATGGCTGTGTGGGGATTCAAACCATGGTCTCCAGGGTCATAGTCCAACACCTTAACCAGCCAGAAGGGACAGCACTGCTGTTGCGCTCAGGTCCTGACTATGGGCTTCCCTTAGGCATCTGGTTGGCCACTGTGAGAACGGCATGCTGGACTATGATTGATCTTTGGCCTGATCCAGCAGGGCTCTTCTTATGTTCTGGTAATTTGGGGTGGGGGGGCATAGGGCAGTGGTAGACCACACATGCTTTATATGCAGAAAGTCCCAGGTTCTACCAGGGGGTAGATGGGCAAATTTATTTATTTATTACACCTATATACCACCTTTCCTCCAAGGAACTCAAGGTGGTGTACATGATTCCCCCCTCCCTATTTTATCCTCACAACAACCCTGTGAGGTAGGTTAGGCTGAGAGACAGTGACTGGCCCAAGGTCACCCAACAAGCTTCATAGCTGAGTGGGGAATTCAAACCCTGATCTCCCAGGTCACAGTCCAACAATCTAACCACTTTGTGGTTCACTTCCTGTGAACTGGTCCTGAACAGTCGCCCCCCAAGTCAGATGAACCACTTCCTCACCCAACTGGTTGCCCACTCGGTTTGCTCTTTCCTCAGATCTACGCTGATCTGGGACCGATGACTCCCGTTCCTGCTCTTGCTTTATTAAAGTGTCACAAAACCATGAATCACGAGAAAAGAGACAAGACAAATAGAGAGAGTGGCTGTTGCACTCAGGTCCTGCCTGCAGGCTTCCCATTAGGGCACCTGGTTGGGCACTGTGAGATCAGGATGCTGGACTGGATAATACATCCAGCAGGGCTCCTCTCGTGTTCATTCTTAAGATGACATGGTCGGTTTAGTCAACTATGGCTGGACGAATCAATTTTGGACACTTCGAACGGTGGAAAATCATTCAGTCAATTTTTTTTAAAAAAAATGCTATTGCCAAACAACCAGAAGTAAAAAATCCTTGGTGAACTGCGGCAAATCACCCAGAGATCTACCAGAAGATCCTGATCTACTCTCATTCCACCCTTGCCTTATAGCAACTAAGCCTAAAATATATGCAAATGAAATAACTGCATGCTCTTCCTCTCGTTACTTTTGCCTCTTCCTCTATTACCCCTTTGGGAGTGGGATCTGTCAAACCTCTTCCAGTTTCCAGAGAGGTAGCCATGTTTGTTGTTTTTTGCTGCGACGGGCTAAGAGTTTTCAGGCATCTTAAAGCGCAATAAATTAATTTTGGTTTAGGCTTTATTGGACTAGAGTCCTCCTCATCAGATGCATGTAATCCATGAAAGCTTAAGCCATAATATATTCGCGGGTTTTTAAAGCACTACAAGAATCTGTTAATGTTGCTGCAACAGACTAACAGTTAGCAAGATATATATTATTCTAAGTAGGGTGTAAAGGAAATATATATATATAAAAAACAGTGAGGAAAAATGACATGCAAAAAAACACTCTGTGTTACTGATTAAATATATGTACGTATTAATCCCAGTAATCACTGAAATCATCTAGAAGAGCACTTAGTTGTCTCTTATGTTTCTGGAGCCTGAGTGATCTGAAGTACCGAGCCAAACTCAAGGTCTCTGTATTAATTTGCCAAGCCTCGAACAACTTAGGTCCAGGATACCTCAGGGATGGCCTGAACCCTTATATCCCAGCTCGATCACTGAGATCATCTGCAGCAGTGTCACTTGTCATCCCCCGAGTTGGCAAGGCTCATTTGACAACAACAAGAAATCGATCCTTTAATGTCACAGGCCCAGTCCTGTGGAATGCTCTGCCAACAGAGATTCAACAGGCACCTTCTGTTCCGGCTTTTAAAAGCCTGCTGAAATTTTTTCTGTGTCACCAGGCTTATGCAGGCAATTGAGAAGATATCTTCCTGCAGTAGTTAGGTAACATTTCTGATTTTAAATGTTTATATGGCTTTATCATGTATTTATATATGATGTAAACAGTTTTGATTTTTTTAATGAATGGTGATATATAAATATTTTTGTAAATAAAAAAATAAGTTGAAATCAGGCATTCAGTGTTGCCAATCCCATGCTGGGGAATTCCCTTCAGCAGAGACTTGGCAGGGGCATCCTTGCTGCAACCCTTTACATAGTTCTTCAAGACCTTTTTATGCCACAGGCCTATTCAGTTGCTTCATCTCTTGCAAGATGAGCCAGGCATTTTTATGATTATTATTCTGTATTGTTTTTCTAGTATTTTGTTTTGTTGTATAACACCTTGATATTTTATATATGAAGGGGCGTCTATATTTTTAAAAATAAACAGTAATATTCACAAGATAGTGTGACAACACTAACATCCTGCTAATATTGGTAGCACTCAATAATAATAATAATAATAATAATAATAATAATAATAATATGCAAGCTTCAGAAAAATGTGTTTCAACAAAACAATATTGCAGTAAGAGTGTTGGGGAAATGTGCTACCCCCACAGCAGAACTGTTACCTTGAGGGGAAATGTCTGGATGTCATGCAACAAATGACCAACAGCTGCTCATTTGTTGTGCAAAAATCCAGTGATATAAAGAAAGGTAGATCTTGGTACCTGGGAAGGTATCAGATTCCCGATATTGCACGTCCCATGGCTCATCGTCTTGTTCCAGCTTTATTATCACATCTGGAAACCCTGGTAAGGAGAACAGTGTAAGAAAATTGGGATTCAGAGGTAAAGACTGACTTTCTGGCCCAGATAAGAGGAGAACTAGGTTTTGTACAAATCTCTAGCATTTTAGCACAAATATTTAATTCTTGTATGTTGTGTTTTTTGTTTCCTCACCAATGCTATGTTCTGATGGAACCTCCATTTCCTCCAACACTAGCCGATCTGGAGACCAACGATGTTGCTCAAGCCAGGAGATCAAATCAGGTTTGACAAGTGGAAATCCTGTTCAAGGATATTTTTTTTAAAAAATAGAAGTAACCAGGTGCAATTTAGGGCCTTAAGTACAAAGCCATGTGCTGATAATCAGACTGAACAAGCCTATATAGAAGCTCTATAAAGGAGGGCCAGTGAGGGGAATGGTGGGGGTGTGTGCATGGCCTAGGCAGAGTCTCAAGGGCTGGATAGAGACTCATGCAGGACCATATCTGGCCCTGAGGTTCCCCTGGCTTTAGTGGAAGACAGTGGACCTCAAGGAAGGGCTGAAGCTCACTGGTAGAGCATCTGCCTTGCAGGCAGAAGGTCCCAGGTTTAACCCCCAGTATCTCCAGGTAGGTCTTCGGAGACTGCCCATCTGAAGTCCTGGAGAGCTACTGCCAATCATGGCAGACAATACTGAGATAGATGTACCAATGGTCTGACTCAGTACAAGGCAGCTTCCTATATTCCCAAAAGGATTCATGAGTATAAGTGGACAGCTTCATCTAAAGGTGGTCCATGCTGACAGGGGATCTGTCCATTCAAAATTCAGGAAGGTTTCTCTTTTTTCCCCTTTCAAGTTTTGGGAGGCACGCTAATCTGTTTAGCTGGTATAATCTCTGTTCAGAAGTGATCCAGATATCAAAACAAAGGAATCCTTACCTAAGGAGGCTACATTATCATAATTCTCTTGCATGACTTCCCAGTACAAAGCTCTTTGATTCAGATCAAGCAGAGCCCACTGCCCTTCCGTGAAATATAGGGCCACATCTTCAAAAGTCACTAGATCCTGGGAAAAAATAAAACAAGATGTGTCACAAGCCCTCAGGATGCTTTACATGTGTTATGTCAGTAATGTTTACACCAATCCTTTCAAGGTAAGCCTGTATCATTAACCACAAGTGAGACAGAGTGACCTTGAGTAGAGATGTGAACTAAGAACTCTAAGGGAGGGGCCATAGTTCAATGGTAGAGCATCTGCTTTGCATACAGAAGGTCCCAGGTTCAACCCCTGGCATTTCTAGTTAAAAGGATCCAGTAGAAAATGATGGGGAAGGCCTATGCCTGAGATCCTGAAGAGGAGGATAGGCCAGATGTGGCTGGCAGGACTGTGAGAAATAGGACGTTGGACGACATAGGCCCTTGGTCTCATCCTGCAGGGCTCTTCTTATGTTCTTAAGCTGCCAGTCAGAGCAAGCAACACTGGGGTGAGTGGACGAACTGTCTGACCTGCTATAAAGGCAGTTTCCCAGGTTTTATTATAAAAGTATTTATATGCCAAAGACCCTCCGTGGCGCAGAGTGGTAAGCAGCAGTAACGCAGCCGAAGCTCTGCTCATGGCCGGAGTTCTATTCCAATGGAAGGAGGAAGTCGAATCTCCGGCAAAAGGGGTCAAGGTCCACTCAGCCTTCCATCCATCCGTGGTCGGTAAAATGAGTACCCGGCATATGCTGGGGGGTAAAGAAAGGCCGGGGAAGGAACTGGCAATCCCACCCCATATATACAGTCTGCCTAGTAAACGTCGCAAGACATCACCCTAAGAGTTGGAAACAACTCGCACTATAAGTGCAGGGACACCTTTACCTTTTTTATTTATATGCCACCATTTCATGTAAAATATCAAGGTGTTGTACAACAATACGATAAAACATAAAACACTATAAAAACAATAATAATCACAAAAATGACTGGCTAATTTTTTAAAAAAAATTAAAATGACTAGGCCAGTCAGTATAAAAAGGACTTCAAGAGACACGTGATAGTCAGAAGCGAGGGGGCGCCTGCTGCATCTTTGCTGGAAGAGAGTTTCTACAGCATGGGACCGTTGACACTACTTGCCTGAGTCAGGCCTCTCTAAAACAGGGAACAACTAACAGTGCTCCTCTGGATGACCTCAGTGATCAATAGCTGGGATATAAGGGCTCAAGAAGCCCTTAAGGTATCCATGCTGTCAGCCCTCTGCCCCCATCTGCAGGGTATTGGCTTTAAAGTTTAATAGTATTCCAATAAAAATATCTACATAATATCACATATAAAGCATATTAAATGAACATTAATTTCCCTCCTCAAAGAGTTAAAGAAAAATACCTGAAAGATCATCTTGCCCCTTATGTTCCCAGTTGGTCACTGCACTCTGCAACTGCAGACACCATCTCATCAGAAGGTCTGTTCCGCACAACATAGGAAGTGGACCTGTAGTGTAGTGGCACCAACACTTTGGAATTCACTCCCCTTAAATATTAGACAGGCACCATCTCTGTTATCTTTTCGATGCCTACTGAAGACCTTCCTCTTTCAACAAGCCTTTTAAGTAGAGACCTTATCCCAGTCTGCATCTGTGTTGGAATTATTTTTAAAGATTTTAAAAAGATTTTAAAGATGTTTTAAAGATGTTTTAAATGTATTTTATAGACGGTTTTTAGTGTTTTATTGCCTATTACCGCCCTGCGCTCCTTCTGGGAGGAAGAGTGGGATATAAATTTAATAAATAAATTATTTATTTATTTATAAATAAATAATGGTGCATTGGGGCCAAAAAAACAAATCACATGGGGTACTACTTCTAGCTTTGTTGACTAAATATAAGTAAAATAAACATGCTAATTTAGATCACTCACTAGGTCATCAGAAAACCTTCAATTCGATATCATGCACAGTTCTTGGGGTTGCTAAAATTTATTAGTCTGTCAACAATTTCCAGCACCTGTGTTTCCCCCTGCCCCTTAACTTTAAACAATGTTTACTGCCTTTACTATTGTCTTTACATTTTTACAAGTCTTCCAGTAGTCAAGAGTGCAGCCCACCTGGCCCACTAATGGGGCCTCCAACAGAAGACCCACATACTCTCTTTTGCATTACCTCAAAAGAAACCCTCCATCCAGGGCTGATGTTACCATGAAGCAGAGGGAGGCAGCTGCCTCATGGCCAACATCTGGGGTGTCACAGGAGGGCAGCAAATGGTCATATCATTTATTATTCTGCTTTTTTACTGCCAGGGAAGGGGAGATGCGCTTGCGGGATTTTAGGAACACAAGAAGCCACCTTATACTAAATCAGACCATTGGTCCCTCTAGCTCAGTATTGTCTATACTGATTTGGACTGCCTTCAAGTCGATCCCGACTTATGGTGACCCTATGAATAGGGTGTTCATGGTAAGCGGTGTTCAGAGGGGGTTTACCATTGCCAACCTCCGAGGCTAGTCCTCCCCAGCTGGCTAGGGCCTGCTCAGCTTGCCAGAGCTGCACAAGCCAGCCCCTTTCTTGTGGGTCTCTAGGGTTTTAAGCAAGGGATATTCCCAGCCTTTACCTTGAGATGCCAGGGATTGAACCTGGGACCTTCTGCGTACAAGGTAGATGTTCTGCCATTGAGCTACAGCCCTTGCCTGATTCCCAGCCTCAGATGCCACAATAAATTGCACTCTCTCCCAGTAGAGATGTTGTCCTTAGTTACTATACACCTTGACCAGGGTGGGGGTGGTGGGAAGATGCCATTCACTGTTCTGCCTCAGAATGCCAAATATCTTGGGTCAACTCAGCCTCCATTCTCATACCTGAGTCATCCCTGTTGCAGCCATTTACATTTTCCAAGGAACTGGGCATCTAGTGACAATCTTGAATGTTGTGCTGTAACCTTTGAAGACTGGAAAAGCGATGAGAGCAATGTAACACAGGTCTTCAGCCAAGACTATGTCCTTTAAAAAGAAAAGAGAGAGACAGAGGGTTTGCAGTCAGAAATGGACAATGAAAAAACAAGACTGAGGATTGTGGGTAAAATTATATGGGTTATCCTCCGATGAGACAAGAAAAGCATAAGAGAAGAAGGCAACAAAGTCAACGCAAGCCACTTCAGAAGGCATAAATGGTACCAGTTCCATTCCAAGGCATTTGTTGTTTTATAACTGTATGGCAGTTGAGAACCAAGCCGTTTAAACTGTGTTGCTGGCTGAGTACAGTGTGGGGTTTAATGTAAGGCTGGCTCTCTGGGTGTCTTAGAACCAACACCTTTTTTTATCAAGGCCAGCTCTCAGGCTGAGGAAATATTTATAAAATCCCTGCTCTTCCTTTAATATAAGATTTAATACAATTTTAAAAAAACTACTGTGTAAGTATGAAAGTGTACATTGAACGTCTTGTAAAATAATGGACTCAGCTTTATAAAGCTGATCAAGGTGTGCCTCAAGTTTGCAGTATATGAAGAAACCCTGTGGTTTTAATTTTTTATTGCTATACAATCATTATCATTTTGATATGTGTGTATGCGTTTGCGTGTGTATTATTACCAGTACTTTTTTGTCATGGTACTCACTGGAACTAGTACTGACATCTCTTGTTTTTGCTGCCCATGGAAACCATTTTGTGCTGGCACATGGCACTTTTGACAAGGTATGAGTACCAGCACCTCATTTTTTAAACCAAAAAAACCCAAACTTGATTATTGCTATTATTATTTTTTATCTTAGGATTCATAAGGATCAGAGGAAGTTTCAAAGGGATCAGAACCCTTAAAAGGACTTGTTCAGGGTACTATAAGCTGTTAGAATTTCAACCAGGCCAATTTCACACCTGCACTTCAGCACTTTTCCTTGCCCCACAACTGATGTTCACCTGCCCTTAAAATTTAATGGTGTTGAGGGTATAGTCAGTACTTTCCAAGATATTTTTGGATTTTTCCTTTATTTAGTTATTATTCTGCACACCTGAAGGAGACTCTCCTTTGAAAACCAAGTTTACTATCACCATTTAAACTATTATCAGTAGGTTGCCAGGCTCAGGGCCTGAGACTGGTCCTGTATCTTTAGGAGAAGAGAAAGTCAGCCAAGCGCAGGTGTTCTTGCAACACTGTAATAGGAAAAACCACAAGGTGGAATTCTCCCTTCCCCCTGCACAACTTTTAAAGAAACAGAAGACCTCTGGGAGGCTGGGCCTGGCAACCAAGAGGTCTTCTGTATCTTTAAAAGTTGTGCAGGAGGGAGAATTCCACCTTGTGGTTTTTCCCATTAGTGTTGCAAAAACACCTGTGCTTGGCTGACTTTCTCTTCTCCTAAGGATACAGGATCAGTCTCAGGCCCTGAGCATGGCAACCCTAATTATCACTACAGGCAGACAAACTGAAGGGAAAAGAATCCCCCTAAGCTGAAAAGAAGGATCTGAGAGGTGGAAAGTAATGGAAAACAAAAAGATCAAACCCCTTCCTTCTGAGCCACTTCTAATTACAGCTTTGTCATCTGTGCCAAAATATTTTTCTGCAATTTATTTTAGAGATAAGACAATCATAGGTCTAAAAGTAGTTTAAGAAAGACAGCGAGAGAGATCTATTGCTCCTAGTGTGTACAGCTTCCTAATTCTTCCCACATTTTCACCTCTGGTAACTCGGGCAACTGCAGGATTTTTTTCCAGGGGAGAGGGCAAAGTAAAACACTGAAAGTGCGTGCGTGGGAGCAGGCTAGTTTCTCATCAAAGAGCCTGAATATTTTGCCTCGTATCTCAGTTTCTACAAACGCTGGGAACGTCATTTTTTTATTTATGTGGATCTGGAGATTATAGTTCATCTGGGGCCTGGGGGATGGGGTTAAACGGATCTTGTAGGCTTTTGTATAAATAAATGCCTGCCAAGCCGGTTTAAGCAGACGCCACCAGTGGGATAAAAGAAATATGTGTCACCCGAGAATCAAAGCCCCTCTCAAACCACTTTCAACACTCTGAGCAACGGGTGTCTGTCACCAGCTACCTCACGCTCCCCCCAACCCATTTCTCCTCTTTCTCTCCCCCTCCCCACTTCCCATTCTCACCAGCGGGCAGCCTCACTTGTTTCCCGGCCCAGCAATCATTCCACAGCTATTCCTTCCTCATCTTCTCGTTGCTGGATCTTTCATTTCCAGCTCGATCCGGCACCAACAGTTCTCACCCGGCCTTTTCATTTACAGTCACGGTTACCACAGGAGACCTGCTTTGTTTTGTTTTGTTTTGCAAATAGACCTGTGTTGGTGTTTCGGAAGGGCCCATTTCAATGTTGCACCACTTTTTTTTTAGGTTGTATTGGAACGGCAGACTTTCCCCCACTTCCACATCATGTGATTGAAGCGAAACCAGACTCCTGGCAAAACAACGACAAACCCATCCAATCAGCTGCTTGAGCGCATGAATGAGTGGCGGGGGGTTGAGAGAGAGACAGAGAGAGAGAGAGTGTGTGTGTGTGTGTGCGCGCGCGCGCGCGCGCTGTTTAAAGCTAGGGTTTGTAACCTTAAGCAAACGTTCTGTAGCTTTTCTTTCTCTGTGTCTCGGCCCTTTCTTGCTTTCCACAATAAAATAACCTCATATCCTGATTCTGGGTGGATTTGGATTCTTCTCCTTAGAAGGAAGCTGGCATAGGCAATTGCCTGTTGTTGCTATTGTTAATTTGATTGGGTATCCAGAGGCCATAATTCAGTAGTAATGCACCAGTGAAACACAGAACATACATAGAACATAAGAAGAGCCTGCTGCATCAGGCCAGTGGCCCATCTAGTCTAGCATCTTGTTCTCACATTGGCCAACCGGATGGTTCAAGGGGAAATCCACAAGTAGGACCTGAGCACAATAGCAATTCTCTCCTTTTGTGATTCCCGGCAATGGGCATTCAAAAGCATTCTGGCAATGAAAGTAGAGCTTAGCCACTGTGGCTTGTAGCCATTGATAGCCTTATCTTCCATAAATTTGTCTAATATTCTAAAACTGTCCAAATTGGCGGCCATTACTACACTTTGTGGGAACTAGCTCCCTAGTTTTAACTGTGCTGCTGAGTAAAGTAGTACTTTTTTTTTTTGGTCCGCCTTGAATTTCCCAACATTCAGCTTCATTGGATGGTCCTGGGTTCTAGTCCAGGGTCATGATCTCACAGTGACCAACCAGATACCCACAAGGAGGACTTGAGTACATGGGTTTCTGGATGAAAACTGTGTAACACAGGAAGTTGCCTTAGACTTGATCAGATAATTTGTCCCTCTAGCTCAGTATTGTCTGCCTAGCCTACACTGACTCTTCAGGATCCCAAGCACAGAGAGGTCTTTCCCATCACTCTGCTACACGGTCCTTCAAAGGATTCAAACTGGCACTTTCTGCATATAAAGCATGTGTTATCTACCACCAAGCTATGGCTCCTCCCTGGAAAGAAAACAAGCTTTTCTCAAAGACATTGTGCCCATAGCTTTCCATGTTGCTGGGAGTGTACTTCCAGCAGGCCATGGTTGTGGTCAAATTATGTATTCAAGGACATTGTGGTCCAGCCTGCCCTCCTGACCTGTTTAGCTTTTGGGACTCAAGTCAGGTCTGGGTTGCAAACCTGGTGCCCTCAGATGCCATTATACCTTTGAGGGCCTTCTTTGACACCCCCAGGAAGGGGCCCCAGTCTCTGAGCTTCTATTTTTTTAAAAGTCTCTTTTTTAAAAAGTCTCTAGCCCTCCCAGAAAGAAAGTTAGAGAAAAATGTGCAGGCAGCCTTCTAACCATCCTCTGTGAAGTGAGTCAGACCTGCTGCTCCAGCCTGTCAAGTGTTTTTAGCATATGAGTGAAATCAGAAATGTGATTGATAAGTGAGTTGCTTGGACACCAGGCAATAGGTATCCGCAGGGTCCTAAAAGCTTCTGCCCCCTCTCCTTAGTGCACTTTTATTGCTTCTGTCTTGTTTTCTAGTAGTCCCTGGAATCTCCATTTGCCATTCCTTTTTACTTATCAACCAGGATGCATCTTTCCTGTAGGTGCTTCCTCTGAGATGAGGTACTCCCTAGACGTTATTTTCTGCATATACTACTACTACACAGTAACTGTGTGTGGGTGCTAAATAATCCCCTCCCCAAATGACAAATGCAAAATGTGAAAACTTTGCAGAGGCTTAGGCATAGAAGCTGATGTCTAGGCACTCATTAAGAATTACAGTACATTGTACAATGGTATAGAACTTCATAAGTATCTTTGTATTTAATGAGACTTACTCCTAGGTAACTGGTACAGGATGGCAACCTAGGCTTTCGTTTAGGATGGGCATTGGAGAACACAGGGTTCTGTACCCTCACCTTTGACACCTGAGACGTATATTTTTAGGACCTACCCTATTTTGTGATTCTGGTTCTTTTTAATTGCTTTAACACTGTATTTTAAGGTTGTTGTAAACTGCCCTGGGACCTCTGGGTGAAGGGCGGGCAATAAACGCTAATAATGATACCTTTTAACAGATCTATCTCCACTATCAGGACCTTCATGACATAGCTGACTTCCCGTGGCAAAAATGAGGGGGGGTTGCAGGGGGGAAGCAGCAATGGCAATACTTTCTCTAATTTTGTGTTATGCCGTGCCCCATAGCAGCCATGTTTTGTTATGCCATGCCCCTATGGCAGCCATGTTATGACCGACACCCTCAACACAAATCCAAAAAGATCACATCCCCTCCCACAGGTCACACAGATCCTCCATGCCTTTGCCTCAGTGATCCATGTTCTAGTCATGTCCAGACTAGACTATTGTAATGCACTCTATGCGGGGACTGCCTTTAAATACAGTTTGGAAACTTCAATTGGTCCAGAACACAGTTGCCAGAGTCCTATTGGGGATGAGGAGGTCAGCGCCTAACACCTCTATTGATATAACAGAACTGCACTGGTTATCAGCGCATTTACAGGCACAGTTTAAAGTGCTGGTTTTGACCTTTAAAGCCCTAAATGGTTTGGGTACAAGCTATTTACTTGTACTCATACCATCCTGCCCGCATGTTAAGATTTGCTTTGCAGGCTCTCCTAGTGTGTCCATCCCATAAGTCAGAAAAGTAGGTGGTCACAAAGCTTCTCAGAAGGCCCTGAAGATCTTCTTTTAATTAGCTGGGTGATGGGTCTGACTGAACTGTTTCCTTACAGCTCTGTTCAACACTTCATGAGTTTTTGTTTAGCAGTAATTTGAAGTTTTAAAATGTTATATTATTATTTTTATCGTTTGTTGTCTTTGACTGCATTTGCCCAGAAAAGTGAGCCGCTTCCAAAGAGTAGTTACGAGAGGCTTCTGTTCAGCACCATGGGAATTATCCTGTGGTGTTCCACAGGGTTCCATCTTGTCCCCCATGCTATTTAACATCTATATGAAGCCATATGGGAGCTATCATCAGAAGATCTGGAGTGAGGTGCCACCAATATGCAGATGACACTCAGCTCTCTCTATTCCATCTGAATCAGGAGAGCTAGTTGAGGTGCTGAACTGGTGCTGGGAGGCAGTCATGGACTGGAGGTAGGCTAATAAATTGAGGCTGAATCCTGGAAAGACAGAGGTGTTATGTGTCCAGTGTTCTCATGTCCAGAAGGTGGGAAGACAGCCTGTTCTGGATGGGGTTGCTCTTTCCTTGAAGGAGCAGGTCCACAGACTGGGGTACTCTTTGATCCAACACTTGTCACTGGAGTTTCAGGTGGCCTCAGTGGCTAGGAGTGCTTTTTCCAACTCCGGCTGGTTCGCCAGCTGCAGCCCCTTTTGGGCAGAGAAGACTTGGCCACAGTGCTCCATGCTCTGGTAACTTCCAGACTGGATTATTGCAATGCACTCTACTTGTGGCTGCCCTTGAAGTTGACTCAGAAATTTCAGCAAGACTACTGGCTGGGGTTCCCTTTAGAACTCATATAACCCATTTAAAAACTGCTGCATTGGTTGCCAGTTTGTTTCCGGGGTTAGTTCAAGGTGCTCTCGTTAGTGTTTAAAGCCCTAAATGACTTAGGTTGCAAATATCTGAAAGATCGCCTCAGAATCCCTACAGACTCTCTCAGGTGTTGAGATCAGCAGAGGGGCCCCATTTAGTAGTACCACCACCCTCAGAAGCTTGGGGTGGTGGTGACCTGTGAGAGGGCATTCTCTGTGGCAGCCCCTAAGCTGTGGAACTCCCTCTCTACAGAGGTGCATCTGTGAACTTCATTGTACAACTTTTGGCAAATGCTGAAGAAGCACCTCTCTACCCTGGCATTCAACACCTAAGATGTATATTTTTAGGACCCACTCTATTTTCTGTGATGTTGTTTAGGTTGTTTGTAACTGTTTTTAATTTTATGTTTTTAAATTGTTGTAACCCGCCCTGGGACCTTTGGGCAAAGGGCAAATTCTAATAATAATAATAAATATATTTTAAAGAAAATAAATAAAACCAGCAGGATCAAATTCCAAATTCTAAAAAGGAAGACGTTGGGAGATCTAATCACAGATGTGCCACATCACAACTTGTTTGGTAGGTGAGACAGGGTGACATGATGCTGAACCAAACCTATCATCTAATTCTGTGCTTACATTAACACAGCTGGGAGAAAAAAGCATTAGATTCACAAACAACCATATCATGCAGGTTCCACGGTGGCTAAATGACAAAATGTATAATTGTCAAACACTTTACTTAATAAGTTACAGAAGATACTCCAAAATAGCTGTAGCCAAAGTAAAACAAAACAAGTGTTCTTATATACATCCTATCTAGAAATATAGCATAGCTAAAAGAAAAAGCTTCCAGGATTTAGTATTAATAAAAAGGACAAAAAGCAGGATTTGAAATTAGAAAGGTAAATAAGTCAATTAGAAATTTTACTCTTAAGGAACCAGAACAATTTCATGGACTACAAAAGTTTGCAGTCCTCAAATGCATGTACAATTGCATTGTAGGTACACTAATGCAGATCACTGTGGGGGAAACATCATTACTTAGTGCAGCATATGTAATTTGTCTATGCTTTTACTCTTTCAGTATCATTTTTCCTCCTAATGCTTAAATAAGAAGTTTAAAAGGAGCTTTTGTCCTAATATCTGCTTTTTATATCTGGAACATGAGAGACAGCAATGAGCTGTGAATAGAGATGTGAAGGCCCAGAAAAAACACAAAGTTTTGGTTTTTCCCCCAGGTCTTCACATCTTTAGCACTAGAAATTTTGTTACAGACCTTGACTTTTTTTGTTTTGCCAAAATACAAAAGTGTTGCCAAAGGGCCAGTATGTGACTGACATTCTTGGTGCAGTCTAAGCCCTTAGATTCTAGCTTTATCTTAATACAATATATTTCATGGGCTTAGGCCTGAATGTTTCAAATTCACTGGCCTGGTTTACATGTAATGCAGCCTGGTTCACATATAATGCTAAACTATAGTTTAGTGTTACGTGCACAAGCTTCAGGACATAATAAAGAACTAACAGTTCTTGGCTTGGACAAAACAACCATGGTTAGTTGAAAACAGAAATGTAAGCTTCCAGTCTCCTTTTCCAGGCTGCACAGACTCATTACTATAGTGTTATACTGTAGTTTAGTTACATCCAAACCTCACATTATTATATCCATCACTATTTAATCTTCCTTTAGCAAATGTGGTTTTCACTCCCAGACAGAACATGTCCCTCTGACCCTATATGGATTCTCTATCTTGCATGGATTTTTTCATGTCTCCTCAGGTATGCTTTACTCCGGAAACTTTTATCACAGACTGCGCATTGGTGTGGTTTTTCTCCTGTGTGAATTCTCTCATGATGAATAAGGTTTGATCTTCGATTGAAACTTTTACCACAGACTGAGCATGTATGTGGTTTCTCTCCTGTGTGGCTTCTCTCATGTGAAGTAAGGCTTGATTTTTGCTTGAAGCGCTTCTCACAGACTGAGCATGAATATGGTTTCTCTCCTGTGTGGATTCTCCCATGAATAATCAGGTGTTCCTTACGACTGAAACTTCTTCCACAGACTGCGCATGTGTATGGTTTTTCCTGTGTGTGGATTTTCTGGTGTTCAGTATAGCTTGTTCTGTGTTTGAATCTTTTCCCACAGACTGAACAGGTATATGGTTTTTCTCCTGTATGAATTCTCTCATGTATAACCACTTGTGATTTATTACCAAAGCTTTTCCCACAAACTGAGCATGAATATGGTTTCTCTCCTGTATGGGTTCTCACATGTCCAAGAAGATTTGCCTTACAGCTGAAGCTTTTACCACAGACTGAGCACATATAAGGAGTTTCTCCAGTATGAATTCTTTCGTGGCTGGTGAGGTTGGATCTTTGCTTGAAACTTTTACCACAGAATGAGCATGCATAAGGTCTTTCTTCTGTATGAGTTCTTTCATGTGAAATAAGATTAGTTCTCCCACTGCAACCTTTCCCACATACAGAACATTTATAGGGTGTCTCTCCAGTATGGACTCGTTCATGTCTAATAAGGCTTACTTTGTGAATGAAGTTTTTACCACAGATAGAACACGTGAAAGTTTTTTCTTGTGTATGGGTTTTTTCGTGGCTAAAAAGATTTGATCTTTGGTTGAAGCTTTTCCCACAGACTGCGCATATATATGATTTTTCTTCATTATGGCTTCTCTCATGGACAGCCAGGTAACTTTTCCAATTAAAACTTTTTCCACAGACTGAGCATGTATATGGTTTTTCTCCTGTATGGATTCCCTTGTGTCCCAAAAGGCAATCTTTACGACTGAAACTTTTCCCACAGATTGAGCATTTATATGGGATCTCTCCTGTATGAATTCTTTCATGCTGAAGGAGGCCGGAGCACTGACTGAAGTTTTTGCCACAGACTGGACATGTATATGGTTTCTCTCCCATATGAATTCTCTCATGTCTAATAAGGCTTGCTTTGCGACTAAAGCTTTTTGCACAGACTGAACATACATATGGTTTCTCTCCTGTGTGGGTGATCTTGTGCGCAACAAGGCCAGAGCTCTGACAGAAGCTTTTACCACACACAGAGCATTTGTATGGTTTTTCTCCTGTATGAATTCTCTCATGTCTAATAAGGAGTGCCTTACGACTTAAGTTTTTACCACAGACAGAGCATGGATATGGTTTTTCCCCTGTATGGGTTCTTTCATGGCTAAGAAGATGGGATCTTTGATTAAAACTTTTCCCACAGACTGAGCACACATATGGTTTCTCCCCTGTATGGTTTAGCTTATGTCTAATAAGATGTGATATCCGAAAGAATTTTTTCCCACAGACTAAGCATGTATATAGTTTATCTCCTATATGTTTTTTTCCATGGGCCATCAGATAATATCTCCAACCGGATCTCTTATCATCATCTAAGTGTTTACATGGTTCATCTCCTTTTTTAAGCATTCTCCCAGACTTGTAGATTTTCTTTTGGAGTTTGGTTTCATTGATGTCACCTCCACCACAAGATAATGTCTTTCCTACTCTCTTTCCAGAGGCATTTCCTTGATGCCTTTCTGCTCGGCCTTCTTTCACAGAAATATCTGCCTTCTTTGGATACTGGAATATTCTTCTTTTGGCAATTCCTAAGAGTGCCTTATCTGTTGACACTTGATTAGTGTTTTCCAATAGGAGGTAATCTTCCTTTTTCATATGCTGCCAATTGCCTGTCCAAATCAAGAAAGAATTATGATAGAAGAAATACTTTGAAAAGTAAGAGACATACTGCCTTGATACAACCTTGGTCTTGTGACCTGTGAAAGGCAGTAATCAACCAAATCATGTTGGGCATTTTATTATTTTATTTATTTGATAAAAATATGTTCTTTTGCTTCTATAAGGAATATTCTGACCAAACAATAATTGCTATCGATATCCCATCTGTACATCTTTTCTATACCCTCTGCCTTATCTGCAGGTATTTAGAGAGAACCAGAAGGACCTTCAGTTTGATTGATGCTTCCAGTGCAGTTTGATTGCTACCTCCTTTTTTCCACAGGTAGTTGGGTGGTGATTCATGCCAGGCAAGTAGGAGGTGCACAGTATAGCATCTCCTCCTATCTGCATTATGGCCCTGGCACTCAAAAGGGGAAAGGACATGAGGGTGGTCACTTTAGCCTTTTCTTAGCTTTGTGTCTCAGGCATCCTCTATTCTTTGGCAAGTGCAGACTAGCTTCCTGCCACGGTTCTTCCAATTTCCTACTGGTGGTTACTAGTATTTTCATACCAAGGTGTTCACAAGCATCACCATAATATTCTTTGCAAGTTCTGGATGTTGATGTTCAGTGTTCAATAATCAATAACAGCAGTACTCATCTACTGATGATGGTTCAGTGACCTAGTAGATAGCAAGGTAAAACTTGGGATTGATGGATAAATAATTCACCCATCCACATTTTGTCAAACATATCTCCAAGGATACTAAAAAAACAGACTCTTGTCAGATCTGTATTCATAATTTGTTAAAATGCATACAGGTTGTGATTAATGTTAGTCCCACTCAGAGTACATACACTAAAACTAATGGACATGGGTAACGTAGAGCCATTTATTTCAATTGGTCTACTCTGAGTAAAACTTAGTTAGATGCAACTCTAAGGCTGCAATCAATACATGTCTACTCAGAAGTAAGCTCCACTGGGTTCAATGGGATTTACTCCCAGGTAAGTGTGTACTGCATTGCAGCCTAAATCTCTAAGAAGATTAACTGGAGGTGAAAGTTTACCTAACTTGCTGAAGACAAGACGACAATGAATGTGAACAGCTGAAATGGAATTGATGGGAGCTGTGCTTAAATTGCCAGAGAACTGCCCCCCCCCCCGGCCGCCTTTTGTGCTAGAGTTCTTAACTACTGGCTTTAGAAGGCTATTGGAAGGGATGATTTGGCTAAAATTCAGGGGAATCAGGCATTAGGGTCTGTGGATTTCATAAAGGGCTTCCTCTGTGTTTCCCCCACAAAATTCAAGGACTGGGAGACGGGAGGTCTTGGGGACGCATGCTAAGGAGCTCTAGACGGAAATCAAGGGCTCTTTCTTAAGACCAAAAATTTTTCGCTCTTTTTAGACCAGAGCCAATCCCTCACCTGATTGGATGCCTGAGACAGTTGCACTTTCGTCAGATGCCTGGAATTCCGGGAGCCAGGTTTCCTCTTTTAGTTCTAGTTTTATTATTATCCCAGGAAATCCTGTACAGAAAAAAATAGGAGGGCGATGGAGGTCATTTTCTAAATGTTATAAGAGGAACATTTCCAGAGAGTCAGTGTGGTGTAGTGGTTAGAGTGTTGAACTACGACCTGGGAGACCAGGGTTCGAATCCCCACACAGCCATGAAGCTCACTGGGTGACCTTGGGCCAGTCACTGCCTCTCAGCCTCAGAGGAAGGCAATGGTAAACCCCCTCTGAATACTGCTTACCATGAAAGCCCTACTCATAGGGTTGTCATAAGTCAGAATCGACTTGAAGGCAGTCCATTTCCATGTTTACTAGGACCAGTATACAGGATGCTGAACAAACCAGTTGTGGAAATGGCCAGTGCCAGAGGTTGGCCACTTTGGGCATGTGCTGAATCTTAGAAGCCAATAAGGAACTCAGTGTTGGGTGATGTGGGGCTGGAACTAGGACTCTAGGAACTGGCTGATTCTTCTTTTTTCCCGTTGATGGGGTCACATCCTTATTTAGTGCAGGATGGGGCAGGGAAAGAGTGTCAGGTGCTCAGGAAGAACCAGTCACAACTTCCTGTTTTCTTATATAAATCCCCAGGCATGCACTTGCTCTTCTCTGTAAACAACAGATCACCTAAGGAAGCGACTCAGTTTGTCTATTACTGTTGCATTTCTGCTACTTTTGATACACAGCACTCTACATTTTTGAAAGAGATCCTGAGCTTCAAAACAAGCCCTAAAAGACTAATTTATTTATTAAATTTATTAGTCGCCCATCTGGCTGGCTGTCCAGCCACTCCGGGCGACGTACAAAATAAAAACATACAAATACATTAAAACATTAAAAATCTCAACAATAATAATAAAACCTAACCCACCCCAAAAGCCTGCCTGAAGAGCCACGTCTTCAAGGCCTGGCGGAAGCTCATCATAGAGGGGCATGGTGGAGATCATTTGGGAGGGAATTCCACAAAGTGGGGGCCACAATTGAAAAAGTTCTATATAGATAGAGCATGTCTTATTCTATGGTAAAAGGAATGAACGCACATTTTATGGGAAATGGGCCTTTGAGGACATCTCAGAGCGTGATCCTGCTCTTAGTGACAGATTTATTTAAAAGAAAATTGGCTGAAGATACATTTTAGTATGTATAACAAGTCTGCAAAACTTCAAACAAATCATTGACTGTAAAGCAACCCTCATGTGCTGAATGTTGTTGGTCTGGCATGGAATGGCCTGCCTACTATGTTTAAGCTTCCCAAGAAGGGCCTGGGTGGTTGAAATGAGATATCAGGCCACAGTTTTTATATCTTAGGGCAGCCTTCACCGAGCTGGTGCCCTCCAGATGATTTGGACTACAACCCCTAAGAACGTAAGAAAGGCCCTGCTATATTAAACAAAAGGCCCATCATAATCCGGCATTGAATTGAATTGAAACTTTATTTTTACCCCGCCCTTTTTCCAAACTGGAACTCAGGGCGGCTTACAAATAGAACTACCTGTAGTTAAAAACATAGAAAAACATACAATTAAAATACAATTAAACTATGCACAACCTTAAAACCGTAAAAGGCACTTAAAAATCCTATTCTCACAGTGACTAACCAGATGCCAATCAGAAACCCACAAGCAAGACTTTATTATAACAGTGCTCTCCCCACTTGAGATTCCCAGCAACTGGTATTCAGAAGCATACTGCCTCCAACAGTGGAGTTAGAACATAGCCTAATCCTCCATGAATTTGTCCAATCCTCTTTTAACTCCCATCAGCTGGCAGGAACTGAACATCTGGAGGACTGGCAGAGACTGAACATCTGGAGAGCACCAGGTTCCTGAAGGCTGCCTTAGGATATCCATGAAGGTTTGGTGTCAAAGAGACTCACACAACCTTTGGCTTTTGTCTAAGAGCATGATTCCACTTTAGGGTGCAGGAGGCCCCAAGTTTGAATCCCGGACAAGCCCTTCTTGCCTGCCTGCTAGAGAGGGAACAATGGTTTGGCTTGGTATACAGAGGAACATTTCTATGTTCCTATGACTGTTCTATGCACCCAGAGAACAAACATGAGAATTGCAGGGACAGATGTCCATGTAAAGCCTTTAAAATTCTGGATCAAGATCCGACTGCAAACCCAAATCAAACAAACTGTTACCTGATTGATTTGCAACAGCGTTTGCATTTTTGTCAACTCCTGGATAATCTGGGACCCACAGCTCCTCTTCCTGCTCTTTCTTTATTACAACATCAGGAAATCCTGAAAGGGGTGGGGTGGAGAAGAGAGGTAAAATGAAGTATTCAGGTGTAATATTCCAGCAGCCTGTGTTGGGAGTAGAGCACAATTAATTGAGGTAAGTTTTCTTCAAGAGCTGATGATTACTTATCATTTGACTTAACAGATCCCTCACCTGAGTTGTAGTCCAGTGGAATATCAATTCAGAACTGGCACTTTTACAAGTGCCAAATACTATTCATTCCACACTTGTCAGGAAGTGATCCTTCGCTGTGGCAGCACCTACACTGTGGAACTCCCTGCCCATTAATATTAGACAGGCACCTTCACAATATTGTTTTCAGTGACTGCTAAAAAAAGTGTTTGTTTTGGCAAACCTACCCAAACATGTAATTTTGTTTCATTGTTTCATTAAAATTGTAGATTTTACCTTTGTAAAAAAATTTTAGGTCAACTTGTTTTTAACTTTCGTTGGTATGTTTAATGTATATTTTAAATTGCTTAATGTAAAGGGGCTGTGATGATTAAATGGCATATAAATCCTGTTATATAAATTAAATAAATGCCAAGCTGATCGAAAATCCACAGCTTTTCCAGCTGGGTGATCATACCAGAATTAGGAATATGAGACTCTGCTGAGGAAGAAAAGATATATTTAATAGAACCTTCTGCTTGTTAAAAATTGAATTATTTTCTCACTGAACCAAGCCCTACTTCTTCTATGTACTGGGAAAAAAATAGTATTTATGGGCATAGGGATGTGGATCTGATTGACATCCTTTTGTTGTATCCTGTATAGAATTGTTTTGCACTTTTACAAGGCAACCAATCATGTTAAAAGGTATTTATTTATTGTAGTGATAACCCTGCACTTCTTCCAAAAGGCCAGAATCCCTTGTCAACTGCACCATATGCTTGCCTAAGAAAGAGCGTCTTCTCTATTGCCTTGCCCAATCTTCAGACCTCCCTGTCTAGAGACGTTTGTCTTCCCCCTTCTCAATGCTGCAGCACAAAGCCATCAAAACCTTCCTATTTAGCCTTTAAAGCAGTGGTTCCCAAACTGTCCTCCCATGTACCACTTGAAAATTGCTGAGGGTCTTGGAGGACCACTTAATTATTTTTCTACTACTGTAGCAATTGCAGACGCTGTATGATTTTTTAAACTCTATTTTTATTGCTTCTTTTATTTATTATGTTGTATTTTATAGTGTTACAATTTGGATTCCCTAAAATTCAAATTGTAATACAATTAAAATACAACATAAGAAATAAAAGAAGCAATACAAATACAATTAAAATGTGAATATTTAATGCAGATATGCCACGGACCACCTGAACGAAGCTTGCAGACCACTAGTGGTCCACGGATCACAATTTGGGAACCCTTGCTTTAGAAGATGGATGTAATTGCTAGCTTGCCATAACTATTTAGGGTCCTCCTCCTGTAGCTGTTTTAACTCTTGATTTTATTTGATTTTTTTTAGGATATTTCTTATTTGTGGTTGTATTATTATCATTAGAAGCTAAATGATGAAACTAAGGTTATCAAACTTTGGACCAGAGCTTGGAAAAGTTACTTTTTTGAACTATAACTCCCATCAACCCAATCCAGTGGCCGTTCTGACTGGGGCTGATGGAAGTTGTTGTTTTAAAAAGTAACTTTTCCAAGCTGTGCTTTGGACCCATAATGAGAAGACATGATTCACTAGAAAACACAATAATGCTGGGAAAAACAGGTGGGAGTAGAAAAAGAGGAAGGCCAAACAAGAGATGGATTGATTCCATAAAGGAAGCCACAGACCTGAGCTTACAAGATCTGAACAGGGTGGTTTATGCAATTGGAGGTCGCTGATTCATAGGGTCACAAGTCATAATCGACTTCAAGGCATATAACAACAAACAACAAATTATTATTATTATTATTATTATTATTATTATTATTATTATTATTGCCAGGTTTTATTGGTGTTTGCTCATTTTGTATATTTCTGTTTTTATATTATCTTATTATTTTTATAAGCCTGTATGAGGAAAGGCAAGTATAAATATGTTAAATAGATATGTAAATATGTCATCCAATCTCCCATTGGCCCCAGTTCCACCCCTCACCTGAGCTGGTGGTACCTGAGAAGTTCTCATGCTGCTGGTGGTCCAGGGCCCATGGATCTTCTTCTTGTTCCAGCTTTATTATCACATCAGGAATCTCTGGTTCACAGAAAGGTGTCAGAAAGACTATGGTTAAGAGCAATGGTGGGGAACCTTCACCCCATGGGCCAGTCTGCCAGGGGGTCCAACTTGGCCCACGAGGTCATTTTTCCCACATCACGCCACCTTGCTCATCAGCTGATGTCACTCATGACATCATTTGATGGGTGGGAGGCTGGGGTTCAATCCTGAGAAAAGGGCTTGCATCAGAATCCCCGGCTAAAACGAAGGCAAAAAAACTTAATTTTAGCAGCGCTTTGCTGTTGGGAGTAAAGCGCCAACGCATGTAACAAGTAATCTGAACTGGGGTGAGTGGGGATACGTAGAAAGGCAACCTATTCTTCCCTTGCTGATTCTCTCTTTAGTAACTACTGGTTGGTTTGTTTACCCAGGCTTTGCTTCTCCCCTTCCTCTTCCTGTCTAGTCAGCGATAGTGTCTTTGAGAGCAAGCCTCATGGCTCCACAATCGCTTCAACAGCATGTATGGTTTTATTTCTTTGTAGAAATAAACCTTGTGTGTCTTTATTTTTTCAACTACCATTCTTAATAGGCTAGTTATTTCTGCACTCTGCTGCAATATATATATTAAAAAATCAACACTTGCAAGGTGCTTTGAAATCCTGACGTTGGGACTTTAAAGCACCTTGCACCTGAAGTCACTGTGATGTGACATCAGGTGATTGAATTTGGGCTGTGAGATTGATCCTGATAAGGATCTGGCCTGTACAACGAAAAAGGTTCCCCACCCCTGATAAAGAGGGACATCTGATCATTCAAGACAGGAGAAAAGCCGAACATTTCACATTCATAAACAGAGTTTAGCCCAACATATACAGGCTTCACATGGGGTTGGATTTCTGTTCCCCCACCTGTATCAGGCTCCGATATGGTCTCCCTTTCCTCCATGACTGGCTGGTCTGGGATCCATGGGTCTTCCTCTTGCTCAAGCTGGGAGATCAAGTTGGGTTTGACAACTCGAAATCCTGCTTAAGGGACAAAAGAAGCAGACGTAATGTGTGGGGCTGCCTTTGAAGATGGTTTGGAAACTACAACTAGTACAGAATATAGTGGCTAGATTGCTGCCCTGGGCAAGACAGTTTGAGCAAGACAGTTTGAGCATATAAAACCAATTCTGGCATGACTCCACTGGCAACCAACCAGTTTCTGGGCTCAGAGTTCCCTAGAAAGAGGGATTGTTTGTTAAACTGCTCTGAGGGTTGTAGCTCTGTAAGGGAAATATAGGTCTCCTTAACAACTCTCATTACCCTTAACAAACTACAGTTCCCAGGATTCTTTGAGGGAATGTATAGCACAGATGTAGCCTAAGCAATCCAACACACACTTACCTGGGAGGAAGTCCCAGTGAACCCAATGGAGCTTACTTCTGAGTAGACATATATTGGATTGCAGCCTAAGACACTTTTCAGTTTAGTTAGGTGTTATTTGTGAGATTGCAATGCTTCAAATTGGCCATGCCCCTGTGACCACATAGTAGCGCTACCAGGTCCAGTGGGCACCAGCCACCACTGACTAGGGGCCTCAAAAGCCAGAGTGGTTTAACAACCAATCTCTCTTCCCAGGGAACTCTAGAAACTGTAGCTCTGTGGGGGGAATAGACGTCTCCCAACAACTCTCAGCATCCTTAACAACCTACAGGTCCCAGGATTCTTTGGGGGATGCCCTGAGTGTTTAAAATGGTATGATACTGCTTCAAATGTATAGTGAAGGTGCGTCTATAATTTGTTTTATTT
Organism: Rhineura floridana; assembly: GCF_030035675.1. Lineage (NCBI taxonomy): Eukaryota > Metazoa > Chordata > Lepidosauria > Squamata > Rhineuridae > Rhineura > Rhineura floridana. Next base: position 199,988,676 of record NC_084482.1, read on the forward strand.
AGCAAGACTTATATACCATGTAAAAAATATCTAAGCATAAAATAGTACAACATAATTCATTTAAAAAATAGCTTAACAATGACGAACAAATTATGGAATGATCTTCCTGACGAGATGCGCCTGGCACCAACACTGTTTTCTTTTCAGCGCCAGGTCAAGACTTTCCTCTCCTCCCAGGCACTTTAGCATGTGTTTTTAAATTGTTTTTCAAAAATGAGTTTTTAAACTTGTATATTTGTTTTTAATGTTTTAATTGCTGTAAATCGCCCAGAGAGCTTAGGCTATACAAATGTAATAAATAAATAAATAAATAACTCTGTGTTGGATTAATCCCACACTCTCATCCAGTATGACACCTTGCCAGAGATTAAACATCTCTGGTATGTTATATTATTGTTATTTACCATCTGACCTTTCATCCAAGGAACTTAAGGTGGTGCCCATGGTTCTCCCCCTCTCCAGTTTATCCTCACAACAACCTTGTGAGGTAGGCTGAAACATCCTTTGAAATAATTTCTGAAAAGGGGGGTTGGGGAGGGAAGAGTCAAAAGTTGGAAACAGGGCACTCACCTAAGGAGGCCACATTTGCATAATTTTCCTGCATGACGTCCCGGTATAAAGCCTTTTCACGTGGACCCAGCAGAGCCCACTGACTCTCTGTGAAATATACTGCCACATCCTCAAAAGCCACGTGACCCTGCAAAGAGAGAAAATTTTTTTAGGAAAAGTGTTATGGTGCAACATCTACAACTCTGGGCTATTTTTGTTGCTAATTTCAGATGGGATTCAATCATATATTGGTAAATTCAAGTTGCACAGTTTTAGTTGATTGGGAGGTCTCATGCCATAAACCTACTTTCCCAAAAGATCAGACTTTTTGCAGTACTGTACATGATGGGAATATGCACAAAAAAATGCGCCAAAGAGTGTGAAATAACACTTGCTTTGATGTAACATCATCTAACCTCCCCACAAACAAATCAGAATTGATGTTCATTACATAGCCAGCATTGTCTAATCTCCCTGCACACAAATCAGGATGAATGCTCAATAAACAAGTCACTCTCTGTCATTTTGTCTTTGTGACTTAGCATGTCTGCTTTAAATTGTACACCACGCTGAGAGTCCTTTTACTGAAGGGCAGCTTATAAACTTACTAAATAAAAATAACCAAGTACTTAATGCACATTGGGCAATGCTCAATACTAGTCACACTTAGAGCAGACCCACTGAAATCAATGGATGAGTTCACTGACTGTAATGGGTATACTTTGCATATGACTCAGCTGGATATCACCCATTATCTCTATAATCTGTACAACAGCCCTGTAAGGCAAGTCTGAAGAAAAAGAAGAAGAGAGACAGTGGCTTGCATGAGGCCACTGACCAAGTTCAAGCATGAACTGAAGATACTAGACACTGGCAGGGGAGACCTGGCAGGGGAGACCTTACAACAGGGCCTTCCGGAATTTTAAAAAATGTTAGTATGAAAGTTGTTCCCCTCACTCTCTCCAATTTGGATCAGGACCGTAGTGCAGAGGGAGGGCAGGATTAACCCTTTCCCCTCACGTCATGCTTCCAAAACCTCCCCTCCCCCAATGCTGGTATTTGCCTCTCAGGGACGAAGCGCACCAGACAAGCTGAATCCCCTTCAGCACCACAGTCCTAATCCTTATGGGGGGGGGACTGTGGGCACTTCCCCCCCTCAAAAAAAGAACTGCAAGAGTAGGCAAGACTTGTCATTATTAATATGTTGCTGGATGAGGATTTTATGTATCTTGTATTGTTCATTGTTTGAACATTCTTATGGCTTTAAATTATGTCTTCTATTTTACCTTGTTGAGTTACTTTAGGACACAGGAAGCTGCCTTTTACTGAGTCAGATCATTGGTCCATCTAGCTCAGTATTGTCTACACTGACTGGCAGTGGCTCTCCAGGGTTTCAGGCAGGAGTCTTTTTCCCAGCCCTACCTGGAGTTGCCGGGGAATGAACCTGGGACCTTTCCGCATGCGAGGCAGATGCTCCACCTCTGAGCTACGGCCCTTCCCCTTAACAAGGCTCGCTAACTTGGAGACTGGTTAGTGTATAAAGCAGCTGATAAATGCAAGTAACAATTCCGCACTGCCCACATCGTGACAAGAAAAATATTCACGCCCTGCCCACATCGCACTCATTTTGGCTCTCTTCAGATATGAATTGGGGGTTTCCTTTGCAGCATAGTTCAAGCTCCTAACTAATACATGACACACACACCCAGCTCCCAAAAAGCACAGAACTCCCCACTTATTCCTTGCCATCCCAGGAAAACAAAAAACCAGCTTGTAGGATTTTCTGTTATGAACCTTGACTTATTGGGGTGGGGCACCATTTCCTGTTCCATCCTAGGCATTAAAATGTCTTGGACTAGTCCTGCTTCAGTGTCTCTCTTCTACTATGTAAGATATTTTATAATTTGCTGCCTTCTGCTAAGCAATTTTGTTTCCTGGATACTGAAGCTGAACAACAGCATTTGCCCTCAACTGCAGCAGAAGAGAGAAATCAGTGCCCTAACCTCTGTTTTGCAAGTTACCCAGAAACCCCACACCCAGCCCCATACCTGAGAAAGTTCCACTATCACTGCCCCTTCCATTTCCCTCGGAGGGTGCTCATGTGGGGATGTTGTTCCTGTGAGGCCTGGAAGAGTGATGGAGGCAATGTTATATGGGGCCTCAGCCAACACTGTGCCCTATAGCAAGCAGATGATGGGAAAATAAGATTGTCATGCTGTAAAAGAGTTCTTTTGAAAGGAAAAGTAAAGCTTGATTCCATGAAGAGAGATGAAACCTGGGTCGTAAGGCCAGGAGAAGAGACCACAAGCCCATTTAGCAGGCTGATGCTCACAAAGATTCCATTCCAATGAAGTTGGTTTTTGAACCCTGACAGTTGGAAGCAGTTAATGAAGAGACCACGGGGTTTCTTAGCCCCAGCACCTTTTCTTTCTTGCAAGGGCTCAGCCCGAGGATATACGAAGTAATAAACTATGTGTGCGCCTGCCTATGCAAAGGAAACAAACAAACAAACGGAGACCTTTATCCCAGTTGGTGTCTGTATTGGATCTGAATTGATTTTATGTATGTGCTGCTGTTGTTTTAAACGTTTTTTAAAAAATCAGTGTGATCACTTCCATCAGCCACAGCCATCATGGCGAATGATCAGGGTTTATGGAAGTGGAGCCCAATATCTTCTAAAGGTAAAGGTGTCCCCGCACTTGTAGTGCGAGTCGTTTCCGACTCTTAGGGTGATGTCTTGCGATGTTTTACTAGGCAGACCGTATATATGGGGTGGGATTGCCAGTTCCTTCCCCGGCCTTTCTTTACCCCCCAGCATATGCCGGGTACTCATTTTACCGACCACGGATGGATGGAAGACTGAGTGGACCTCGACCCCTTTTACCGGAGATTCGACTTCCTCCTTCCGTTGGAATCGAACTCCAGCCGTGAGCAGAGCTTCGGCTGCGTTACCGCCGCTTACCACTCTGCACCACGGAGGATCTTTTTCCAATATCATCTAGACAGCATCAAACTGGTTAACCTGGGCCTGGTTGGTTGTACTGCCTTCAAGTCAATTCCGACTTATGGTGACCCTATGAATACGGTTTTCATGGTAAGCGGTATTCAGAGGTGGTTTACCATTGCCTTCCTCTGAGGCTGAGAGGCAGTGACTGGCCCAAGGTCACCCAGTGAGCTTCATGACTGTGTAAGGGTTCGAACCTTGTCCCCCAGGTCGTAGTCCAACAACTTAACCCCTATACCACACTGGATCTTACCCTTGGCCTAGCCACCACTAAAGGAAAATTTAGGCATTGTCCTTCCCTCCATTAACAATAATGCGAGGGGGAGAGCAGGCATCCCCTGCATCCCTGCTGGCCCCGCCCCCTGCACTGGGGAACACACTTGTAGAGGGGAGCCTAGTCTACATGCCTAAGCTTCCCCCATAATGTGGAACCCTGCATCACGGGGGTGGGGAACTACACATATGAGGCAGACTCCCCTCAAAAGATATGCCTACCAGCATCTACATGGTAGAGGTGGGGCAGGAGACAAGGTCTTGCTGTCCTCCTCACACAATAACTGTGTGATGGAGATGACCTAAATAAGGGCTCACGTATCTTGTGATCATCCATTGTACCTCCAGAGGTGAAAACATAAAAGCTTCTGAAGATGATGTGAACACAGAGCCCACCCATGATAACTTTGCCACATGAGGCAAAATATTTCCCATTTCATGTACAGAAACCAACCAGAATGGCAACTGAATCTTGCTTCAGCACTGGTGGTGGGACAGCAATCCACCAACACACCTGAGGATAGCATGCTAACGTGGGTTGTACAGAGAAGTCTGCATAGCAGACACAGCTCTGCTGTCCAACATCTCAAGGGAACCGCCACCCCTTCCAGCATCTCTCACCTCAAGCTGACGCCTCAGTCTGCCCAACTGTCTAAATGACAGGGCAGGCTTGCATGGAAGAAGACAGTCCTTGAGATATTATTATTAATTTCAGTTATTAATTGCTTCCCATGAGGCATCCTGAAGCAATTTACAATATAATAGCATATATAAAACAGTTACATATATAAAAATAGTTAAAAGAAGAGCATATATAAAAACTATTATAAAAAAGAAATTGGAAATGTAGAAACAGTTTCAAACAACAAGAGCACATACATAAAATAGAAACAATTCAAATCCAAGATAGACAATAACTGGAATAAAATTTTTAGAAGGCTTGCTGAAAGAGGCACCAAAAGGACAAGAAAGAACTCTGGCTCCAGACTATTTAAGGCTTTAAAGGTCAACTTCAGCAGCCCCAAACCAACTGCAAGTCTACGAAACTGGTACAATATTGGAGTAATATGCTTCATGCAGTGGAGTGGAACAAAAACAGAGAGACAAAGAATACTAAGGAGAAACCTCCTTAAAGGAGGTTGACCCTATGATGATGATGATGATTATTATATCCCACCTTTCCTTCAAGGAGCTCAAGGTGGCATACAAACATGGTTCCCCCCTCCCAAATTTCTCCCAGGTCCCAGTCCGACACTCTAACCACACTGGTGTCAGGAAAGGAAAGAAGCCTTCCTGAAGTTGGAAAAATTAAGCCAATGTAGTTTTTACTTTCTGCTCAAAAGTAAGGGGGCCTCCTGACTGTCAGTATTTTGTGGGAGGGCTTCAGAAGCCTACTGATTTTGTGCGATTAAAGTGGATTAAAGCACTCTGTCGCCTTAGCACAACAAATCCACTTTTAATGACTTTTTGCAGGTAGGAAAGTGAGGGGGGAGAAATGCACTGAAAAGTGTGTGATGAATGAATGATGAACAGGAAGACATATAAGCAAATCAGAATTAATGCAGGTTGAACACTCGTTGTTGTACAACCTCCCCAGCAAACAAATCAGAACGAGTGCTCAATAAAGACCCGATATAATCTCACCTCCGCATAAGCTTTGTGCAAGCAAATCAGGATGCATGCTCAATAAACAGGTCTTCTGGAGGAGCTCTACTGAGTGCAATGGGACTTGCTCCTAGGCAAAGCTTGCAGGCTGGTAGCGGTATCATTTATTAAAAATGATATCCAAATCTGAGAGTAGAATGGATCACACCTTCCAAACAGCAATCCCTCTTTCAAACCACCTTAAACTCTCTGGAGAGAGAAAAAATGCATAGGCAAACACATCTATCATTTGTCTCTAGTCTAGCCCAAAGATAATTGCAGAGCCTGGGGGAGGGGAGGGGAAACAACATTTAAAACCCTTTGAGTTCAGCTTTGAGCCAGAAGGCTCAGGAAATTATTCTTCCAACGCACAAATATTGGGGGTTTCTGGACATATGGATCTCCCCTCAGCCTCCACCCCGTTTCCCTCTTTCTCACCAGCAAATCACTCTACTCAGCTGCTTCCCAGCTCAGCCGATCCCTCTGTTTCTCCCCCCCCCCTTCTTGTGGTATCTTCTTAGTCCTACATCTGCAATTCCTGCCTTCGCCTTTACGCCTTCCAAGAGGTGTTTTATTTTTCCTCGTGTGCGGGCCGATGTTTTCGAAGTATCCCTTTTAGAGTTGCACCCGGGTTGTTGTTTTTTCTCCTTCTGGCTGCTTATTTTGACCTATGTGCCTGCTTTTCCGCTTCCCATCATGTGACTGAGGCCAAACCAGTTCCCTGGCAGTACAAATCCTCTTATTCTGCTGTTCCCTAAGCAGAAGAGAGACGTTAATAGTGAAGGTGTTGATCAGAACGTAGCGCCTGTCCGCCAGTGGCAAAAATCCCTTTTTGTCGGGGACCATTCATTCTTGTTTAGCTCAGCGGTAGAGCACAGGCTTTGTATTTATTTATTTCATTTTTGAATTGCTTCCCATGAAGTACTCTGAAACAATTAACAATGTTTTGTTGTTACGTGCCTTCAGGTCAGTTACGACTTACGGCAACCCTATGAACAATAAAGCCATCAATGTTGCTTATTTGTTTATTCATTCATTTAATTTCATTTATGAATCACTTCCTATGAAGCATCTCAAAGCGATTTCACAATTCCATAAAAACATATATAAAACAACTGCATGTATAAAAACAGCTAAAACAATTGTGTATTTTTTTAAAAAACCAAAAATCATGATATGCTTAAAAACAATAAAAAGAGCAGCAATCAAAACATGTATACTGAATAAGATAATGTGGATAAGAGAAAAATCAACTCATTTGAAATGTGTTGGAAGAGAGCTTTGTGGATACCATGGACTGCAAAAAAGACAAATTGAGTGTTAGAACAAATTAAACTAGAACTATCACTAGAAGTTAAAATGATGAAACTGAAGCTATCATACTTAGGACACGTAATGAGAAGGCATGATTCACTAGAAAACAATGCTGGGGGGGAAAGGAGGGAGTAGAAAAAGAGGAAGGCCAAACAAGAGATGGACAGATTCTATAAAGGAGGCCACAGCCCTGAACTTATAAGATCTGAACAAGGTGGTTTATAACAGATGCTATTGGAGGTTGCTAATTGCTAATTCATAGGGTCACCATAAGTCAAAATCAGCTTGAAGGCACATAACAATATTGAATAAAGCTGGATGTTTTTGCACAATGGCAGTGGACTGCCTTCAAATCGATCCTGACTTATGGCGACCCTACAAACAGGGTTTTCTTGGTAAGCGGTATTCAGAGGTGGTTTTACCATTGCCTCTCTCTGAGGCTGAGAGGCAGTGACTGGCTCAAGGTCACCCAGTGAGCTTCGTGGCTGAGTGGGGATTTGAACCCTGGTCTCCCAGGTCATAGTATAACATTCATTTACTAATAGTCTGGCTTTTTATTTAATTATTGTATTATAATGCTGAATCTGTTTAATATTTATATACTTACAGACTATTTTTCTCTTTTAGAGCTATGTATTTAATAAATTTTCTTTGTTGTTGTCTGTGTTTGTTGTTGTTATGTGCCTTCAAGTCGATTACAACTTATGGCGACCCTATGAATCAGTGACCTCCAAGAGCATCTGTCATGAACCACCCTGTTCAGATCTTGTAAGTTCAGGTCTGTGGCTTCCTTTAGGGAATCAATCCATCTCTTGTTTGGCCTGCCTCTTTTTCTACTCCCTTCTGTTTTTCCCAGCATTATTGTCTTTTCTAGTGAATCATGTCTTCTCATTATGTGTCCAAAGTATGATAACCTCAATTTCATCATTTTAGCTTCTAGTGACAGTTCTGGTTTAATTTGTTCTAATAACCAATTATTTGTCTTTTTTTCAGTCCATGATATGCGCAAAGCTCTCCTCCAACACCACATTTCAAATGAGTTGATTTTTCTCTTATCCGCCTTTTTCACTGTCCAACTTTCACATCCATACATAGAGATTGGGAATACCATGGTCTGAATGATCCTGACTTTAGTGTTCAGTGATACATCTTTGCATTTGAGGACCTTTTCTAGTTCTCTCACAGCTGCCCTCCCCAGTCCTAGCCTTCTTCTGGTTTCTTGACTATTGTCTCCATTTTCTAAAATTTCTAATAAAGCTAAAAACAATGTCAAATCCAATACAGATACGGACTGGGAAAAGAAGCTCTACTGAAGTCTTGTTGAAAACCGAAGATCTTCAACAGGTGTTTGAAAGAAAGCCCTTTGCATGCAGAAGGTACCTGTCTGGCATGTCTAGATTCCAAAGTTTTGTTGGGAACTAGTGGTTCCCAATTTTTTTTTCCCTATGGACAACTTGAAAATTGCTGATGGTCTTGGGGGGCCACTTAATGATGTTTCTATCTGTTGTTGCAATTCTAAGGTGCTGTACTAGATGGTATATGATTTTTAATTGTATTTTTATTGCTTCTTATTTCATTATTTTATTGTATTTCAATTTGCATTCTATTGAATTCAAACGGTAATACAATAAAATATAAGATGCAATAAAAATACAATTAAAATCAATACAAATATTTAACACTGGCATGCCACAGAGCATCTGAATAAAGCTCATGGACCATGCACTGGTTGTCCACAGACCAAAAGGATTGAGAGTTTGTGGCATAGACTGTTCTGGTCTAGATGGAGCAATGGCTGAACTCAGCATAAAAGCATAATTAAATAATATATGAATTGCCTTTTACATGCATCTCAAGGCGATTTACAAAATGAACCATAAAAATAGTTGGCTTAAAAACAGAACAAAAAACAACTAAAGATAGGTTTGAAAAACAATACAAAATGAACAACTAAGGCAGAGATCTTTTTATCTAGCTGGAAAAGCTTGTCAAAACAAAACATCTTTCTGTTTACAGAAAGTATAGGTGGTGGGCACCTGTTGTATCTCAACAGGAATGCTGTTCCACAAAACAGAGAGCGGATGTACTGAAAGCTCTGCTCTGAGCTCCTGTGGAGTAGGCTTCTGATATTTTAGGGACTTGAAGGAAAAACTCTCCTGCAGAAGACAGTGACCTACTGCATATAAAGGATAAGGAGGTCTTTCAAGTAACCTGGTCCTGAACTGGACTGCTTTCAAGTCGATCCTGACTTATGGCAACACTATGAATAGGGTTTTCATGGTAAGCAGTATTCAGAAGTGGTTTACCATTGCCGCCCTCTGAGGCTGAGAGGCAGTGACTGGCCCAAGGTCACCCAGTGAGCTTCATGGCTGTGTGGGATTTGAACCCTGGTCTCCTAGGTCATAGTCCAGCACCTTAACCACTACAAGGCTTATGGGTTAGTACCAACCCCTGACCTACTTGGCCCAGCAGCAGCTTGGCAGCCAGTGCAAATCCAGCAAATTTGGTATTATATGCTGGTGGTAGTTTGCCCTCAGAAGCAGCTCAGCTATTGGGTTCTGCATGAGCTGCAGCCTCCAAACCAACCTCAAGGATAGCCCTACAAAGGGCACATTGCGGTAGTCTAACCCTGAGGTTCCCAATGCATGGACAACAGTGGTCAAGCTATCTCAATCCAAGAATGGCCATAGCTGTCTTACCCGTTAAAACCAGGGCTGTGGAGTCGGTACACCAAACCTTCGACTCCGACTCCACCCAAAATTGCTTCCGACTCCCCGAGTCCGACTCCACAGCCCTGGAAAGTGCTGTAAATGTCGGGACTTCCCAGGAGGATCCTTCCGCCTGTGCAGCCTCTGAGACGGGCTCCCATCTTGGATGAAACTTTTTCAGTTTTAAATCCAGTCAGAAGGGGTTTTTTTTACTGGGGATAATTTCTTCCGGATAAGGAAGAAACATGAGATTTCCCACACAGCTTTGTTGTGTTTGTTGGAGACTGGAATTCGTCAGAATTGTCTGTGAAAGAAGGTCTTCCAGCAGCTCGGACGGAGCTAGGATTTCTAGCTAGCTCAGCTAAATAAGTGAGCCTTTTTTTTCTTCAAAGAAAAACGGTCTAACAGGCAAGCATTCTCCTGTCTACGCTCATTATTTTGTTATCTATATAGCTAAAGAGATTTGTCAAAGAACCAGCAATTAAGAAAACCTGGGTGAGTCAAAACTTTCTCTTTTACTCACGGAACTAAGGGAGAAGAAAATAAAAATAGCCTATCTTTTTTTTTATTGCAAAAAGCTGACATGGAAATTAGCATTATAAAGATTACAACGGATGAGGGGTTTCTGATTGGAAGAGAAAAGAAAAATCTTTTTGATTTATAAGACTTTTGTGTAATATATGTCTGGGACTATTTTTTCTGGTCTACTTTTTTTTTTTGATGAATCTGCTCATTCTTTCTGCTACTAGTTATTTGGACGCTGTGAACTAAAGCTGTTTTTGCACTTCTGGGCATATAAGAGATAAGGGCTGTCTAGAGTGTGACGCTAGTTGGTTTGAAAGATTAACTCCTTTGTAACTGGATAAAGAAATAAAATGCTCTTTGCTTGGGACATTGAAAATTGAAGGAGTTTTGTTCCTTTGGTTTTAAGAATGACAATTAAGAAGATCATGGATGTACAAGAAGGGACTTTATCTTTAGATATGTTTCAGAAAATAATGAATGGGATTAAGTCAATAAAACAAGAACTGAGAAATACTAGTCAAGCGTTGAGAATTGAATTTGACGAAATGAGACAGGAGCTGAAAGAAATTCAGGATTCTATGAGAAAGGAGAATAAAGATAGATCTGGAAAACCAAAAAAGGATGAAAGAAAAATTAAAGGCAAGGTTCAAACTATGGAGATTGGATTAAATATGGACCTGGAAAAAGATTTGGATTTCCTGGCTGTGATGGATCCTGGAGACAAATATTACGGTTTGGAACTCAGCGCTGTCCCTGAAGGAATTGATGAAGAGATTGGAGATAAAGATATTATCGGTTCGAAAAAATTCCTGGACTGGAAGGATTTGATGGAACTTGAAATGGAGAAAGTTAACAGAATTAATCCCTGTTTTGGGTCAATGGAAAAATCTTCAAGAGATGTGCTAGTGTATTCTGTAAAAAAGAGGAACAGAGATGCGGCTTTGCAACAATACTTCAGTGATACGTTCGGAATTGATGGCAAGGAAATATCTGTGATAAAGGAAATTCCTATCAGACTCTTATTATATGATTATGACAGCAAGATTATTGGGTGCGTAAAGATGGAAGATGGAACCAACAACAAGGATAATGGAAGAAGAGCGATTTGAAATTACTGGACTTAGTAGACTTGATGAGTTGGATTAATTGACATGTTTATCTAGAAAAAAATTGATGGACATATATCTCAAGGATTGGAAACTTCTCTTTGACTTTTTGTGGAAGAATAAAATGATATGATGTTAATGAGATTTGATACCAATTAAGATAACCGCTGGAGGAAGGTGATTTTATAATCTATTAAGAGACAGGCTTGTTATATATTATAGACTTACAGCTGAACTACAACAAATCGGAAGTCAAATATTTTAATATTTTTTTTCTTTTTTTATTGTATTAGTTATTGATTTGTGTTTTTTCTTTTTGTATTGTTTTGGTTTTGAAAATTTGAATAAAAATTAATTGAAAAAAAAAAGAAAGTGCTGTAAATGTCTTTTTAAATTGGAAGCTCTCATAGGAGCATTTTTATCGCTGCCTGAATATGCGCTGATCTTGGCATCACAGCATTTGTCTTCATCTGGGTCCTGTGTCATACACTGACACACAAAATGTTTTCCCTCTTGAGTTATGGTGAAATGCTCAATTACAGCTGACTTCATGGGAAGCTTCTTTGACATTTTGAATTTATATTTTAAAAAATTTGTCAATCAAAATTTATTTTGAAGCTGGAGTCGGAGTCGGTACATCTCTACCGACTCCAACTCCGACTCCACCCAAAATTGCTTCCGACTCCACGACTCCGACTCCATAGTCCTGGTTAAAACATATTGTTGTGAGTTTGGGGGTTGGAATGAATTATTCCTGTGGGTCCTCTTCCAGCCTCTGATTTGGAATCCTGTGCCTTGGGGCTGGCTCTGCTGGCCAGATGAGTTTCTTTTGTTAAGCCAACAGCGTGGCCAGGTTGTTAATGGGTCTATTAGGTGCCCAGCAACTGGTGAATGGGCCAGGAAGACCCTTTTGCCATTGAAACTCTGCAGAAGAGCCTCCCCCCCACCCCCACCCCGGGAGCTAGCAGAAGTTTGTGCTTTGAGTGTGTTTAGAGTTGTCTGGGAATGCCTGGGAACTGGAGGCAGGCAGAGGGGCTGGCTCTCTGCACCATGGCTGTAGGATGCCTCCTGTAACACTGATGGGAAAGCTGGATATTGGACTGCTGATGCCTTGAACCCCTCCATCCTAAGCTCAGGTAGGAATGTGTGTAAATAAATAAACCATATTTCATAAAGACACCACAGTCTCTGCTGACATTCTTCCCAAAGGAAACTAAGCCCAGGACGAGCACAGGGACCCCTGAAATCTCACCGCTCTGAGATTGGAGAGTCACACAACAATATGTTCATGTGTTTCCCAAATCATATACACACACCCTTGCTACTGGGCAAGCTTCAGTGTTATTCTTTAGGAGACAGGCCAATCGAACACTTTATGGGCAAATCGAGCAATTATCACAACAGTGGGACAAAGCTAGTGGAAGTACTAAGAGCATAGGGGATCAATTGCAGCATACTCATTACTACTGAATCACATCCATTTAATGATTAATAAATTCAGATTTGGAAAACAAAGCAGTATTTCCTATAATCATCAAAGCCCTCAGAGTGGTTGCGGGTGAGACAAAGAATAATATACTATGCCTCATTTGTGCAGTGCACCTTGATTATATTCATGCTTACCTGGAAGTAAGTCCTGCTGAGCTCAGTGCGACTTAACACCCAAGAATGTGCTCATAATCTTGTTTGTTGCTCTTAACTTTATTAATTCCCCTTTGTTGCAATTTCAATACCACCCCATTGTTGCTATTTGCAGCTTCCAAGCCATTCCCCCTCCCATTTCTCTCTCTATAAAAATGTAAGCTGTCACGACATTGCAGCGTCACATTGGCCAGGGCATGACAGCAAAGACCGCTGAGTGAGCCAACGAGCTACACAGAGGCATGGGACTCAGCGGGTGGGTGAGAAACCAGCCTGGATGGCTGCAGCCTGTATCTCAGCCTCAGCCGGTGGGTGGAAGGCCAGCCTTGGTGACCCATGGGGGGAGTTTTGGCAATCTGGGAGGAGCTTTAAGGGGTATAAGGGAGGGCACTTAGCAAGGTCTAAAGAGAGGATGGGAGGGGTCTTAGCGAGGTCTACAGGGGGAGAAAGGGAGGCAGCCTTGCAGCTGCAGGAGGTGAAAGGGGAAGGTCTAAGGGGTTACTAAGGGGGCAGTTGGCACTGGTGAGGGGTGGGGAGAGTTGGTGATAGTAGATGGGGTTGGCAAGCGAAGCAAGCAGAGGCGATAGCCCTAGTCAGTCTCATATTTTTGAAACAGAAGGCAGGATTTTTATCATTCTGAAGGTCATTTGGAAATTCACAGTCTTCCTAGAAGAAGCTTTATGAAACACATCATAACATAAAAAGAGGAGTGCTGGATCACGCCAAAAGCCCAACTAGTCAGCATCCTGTTTTCACAGTGGCCAACCAGAGGCCCATAGGAAGCCCTCAAGCAGGACCTGAGCACATGATCACTCTACTTGCAATTCCACAACCAGTAAAGGTATACTACCTCAAGAGTACAGGTACAGCTTTATCATCCATGAATTTGTCTAATTCTCTTTTATTTATTTATTTATTTATTTATTAAATTTATATACCGCCCCATAGCCGAAGCTCTCTGGGTGGTGCACAACAGACAAACAGCCAATACATAATTAAAACCATATATTAAACAACTTTAAAATAGATTCATTATACCATACATCAAACATAAGCAAACACAGAAATAACTAAAAAACTCAGTACATGATAATAAATATTAAAATTAAATTAGTTAAAATATTGGGATGTGAAGATGTTAAGGTGTTAAGAATTACATTGAATATTAAAGGTATTAAAATATTAAAATATTAAAATGCCTGGGAGAAGAGGAAGGTTTTTACCTGGCGCCAAAAAGATAATAATGTTGGCACCAGGCGTACCTCATCAGGAAGAGTATTCCACAGGTCGGGGGCCACCACTGAGAAGGCCCTTTTTCTCGTTGTCACCTTCCGGGCTTCTCTCTGAGTAGGCACCCGGAGGAGGGCCTTTGATGTTGGGCGCAGTGTACGGGTAGGTTCGTATCGGGAGAGGCGTTCCAACAAGTATTGCTGTCCAAAGCCGTTTAAGGCTTTATAAGTTAAAACCAGCACTTTGAATCAAGCTCGGAAACATATGGGCAACCAGTGCAAGTGGGCCAGAATCGGTGTTTTATGATCGGACCGCCTAGTCCCTGTTAATAGTCTGGCCGCTGCATTTTGCGCGAGCTGTAGCTTCAGAACTGTCTTCAAAGGCAGCGCCACGTAGAGTGCATTGCAGTAGTCTAGTTTAGAGGTTACCAGTGCATGGACAACTGACGCAAGGTCGTCCCTGTCCAGATAGGGGCGTAGTTGGGCCACCAGCCGAAGTTGGTAGAAAGCACTCCGTGCCACCGAGGCTACCTGTGCCTCTAGTGACAGGGATGGTTCTAAAAGAAGTCCCAAACTACGGACCTGCTCCTTCAGGGGAAGTGCAACCCCATCCAGGACAGGATGAACATCCACCATCTGTTCAGGAGAACCACCTACTAACAGCATCTCAGTCTTGTCTGGGTTGAGCCTCAATTTATTTGCTCTCATCCAGTCCATTATCGCAGCCAAGCATCGGTTCAGCACCTTGACAGCCTCACCTGAAAAAGATGAACAGGAGAAGTAGAGCTGCGTGTCATCAGCATACTGGTGGCAACGCACTCCAAAACTCCTGATGACCGCACCCAGTGGCTTCATGTAGATGTTAAAAAGCATGGGGGATAGTACTGACCCCTGTGGAACTCCATATTGGAGAGCCCAGGGTGCCGAGCAAAATTCCCCAAGCACTACCTTCTGGAGATGACCCGCCAAGTAGGAGCAGAACCACTGCCAAGCAGTGCCTCCAAGTCCCAGATCAGCGAGTCTCCCCAGAAGGATACCATGGTCGATGGTATCAAAAGCCGCTGAGAGATCAAGGAGAATCAACAGAGTTACACTCCCCCTGTCTTTCTACCAACACAGGTCATCATACAGGGCGACCAAAGCCGTCTCCGTGCCAAAACCAGGCCTGAAACCCGATTGAAATGGATCCAGATAATCGGTCTCATCCAAGAGCGCCTGGAGCTGGTCTGCAACCACTCTTCTTTCTAGGACCTTGCCCAGGAATGGAATATTTGCTACCGGCCTGTAGTTGTTAAGATTTTCTGGGTCCAGGGAAGATTTCTTCAGAAGTAGTCTCACTACCACCGCCTTCAGGCAGTCAGGGACCACTCCCTCACGCAAAGAGGCATTAATCACTTCCCTGGCCCAGCCGGCAGTTCCAACCCTGCTAGCTTTTATTAGCCAAGAGGAGCAAGGATCCAACACAGAAGTGGTTGCACACACCTGTCCAAGCACCTTGTCAACGTCCTCAAGCTGCACCAATTGAAACTCATCCAAAGAATCATGACTAGACTGCGCTCCGGACACCTCATTTGATTCCACTGCCAAAACATTTTATCCTGGAAGTGCCTAGCAAATTCATTACAACGGGCTTCCGATGGATCTATCATGTCCCTAGGGCCAGAATGTAACAGCCCACGGACAATTTTAAAAAGCTCCGCCGGCCGGCAGATAGAAGATTGTATAGTGGCAACAAAATGTTGTTTTTTTGCTGTCTGCACTGCCCCTAAATACAACTTGGTATAGGCACTTACCAGTGCAAAATTGCATCCATCAGGAGTTCGTCTCCATCTGCACTCAAGCCGTCTCCTGTGCTGTTTCATCGCTCTCAGCTCTGGAGTATACCATGCAGCTGTATGAGCTCTACCCAGGAGAGGGCGCTTGGGAGCAATCGTGTCAGCTGCCCAGGTCATTTCAGTATTCCATAATTTGACCAGGGCTTCGGCAGGAGCGCCAGCCCTAGCAGCCGGAAAACTCCCCAGAGCCGTTTGAAAACCTTCAGGATTCATTAGTCTCCGGGGGCGGACCATCTTAATAGGTCCCCCACCCCTGCGGAGGGGAGGAACCGCTGTAAGTCTAAACTTCAACAAGCGGTGATCTGTCCATGACAAAGGGGTTGATGTAAGACTCCCTACTTTCAGATCACCATCGCCATGTCCAGTTGCAAAAATCAGGTCTAGAGTATGCCCTGCCACATGCATTGGGCCAATAGTATATTGGGACAGCCCCATGGTTGTCATGTTGACCATGAAGTCCTGAGCCGCCCCTGATAAGGTGGCCTCGGCATGAATGTTGACATCCCCCAGCACCAAAAGTCTAGGGGATCTCAACAATACATCCGAGACAACCTCCGTCAGCTCAGTTAGGGAGTCTGTTGGGCAGCGGGGTGGGCGGTACACCAACAGAATCCCCAATCTGACCCAACATAAGATGCAAACACTCCAGACCAGTAGCTAAATGGACAGGGTGCTTGGAGAGGGAGATGGAGCTCCTATAGACCACAGTGACCCCCACTCCCCGGCCCTCCAATCTACCCTGATGCTGAACCAAATACCCAGGTGGGCACAGCTGGGAGAGACAAACCTCTCCCTGCTCACCCACCTAGGTCTCGGTTATACATGCCAGATCGGCCGCCTCATCCACAATTAAATCATGGATGACAGAAATCTTATTATGAACCGATCTGGCACTTAAAAGCAGCATCCGGAGATCAGAGAGCTGGCTGATAGTGCAACCAACGAACCCGTGGATGCGTGGGGGACCGGAACATGGCACAGCCGTTAACTGCCTGGGCCGCGTTCCCCTCACCTGGCAAGTCCTCCACACAACGTCATATCTCCCTCTACCCGTCACTACACTAATTGGGGGCCCCTGAAATTGTCCTAATCGACTTTGGCTCCTCTCTCCCAGGCACATATTGCAAGCATTCACACGATCACACACTCACACCATACACTCCCCACACCCCAGACACAAAACAACGCCGTCACCAGCCGCCTCCTGCTCCGTCAAAATGGTCCAGCCGTTATCCTCGTCTACCAAGTAAGCGCGAAAGTCACAGATGATAAGGGGCAAACATCCCAAATCCAGCCACCACTCCTATCCACGGGTCTCAAACGAGTCTCAAACACAAGGTCCACACAAAGGCAGTACCAGGAGATCCAAGGAATCTGGTGCCGGAAAAACAGGGCCCCCCCGCCTCGTTCTTCGAAACAGCCGCCCGAAAAAGAACAGGAAGCAGGGAGCGGGGAATCCCTCCCACTTTCAACAACTTCCAGGGCTGCAAGGAGAGGCGACATCGCTGCGGTCCGAACAGGCGAAAAAACGCCTCCCCCACTGTCTCCAGGGCCTCCAGCGTCTCCAGGCCCCTGGGACCGTATCATCCGCCGGCCGCGAGAGCAAGGCAAACGGGCTGTTGAGCGGCAGGCCTCCAGCTGGAAAACCGCACTACAGCCCAAGCAGCAACATCCACACTCCTCTCCTCCCGGTCCAGCCATCACTGACTCTTGTGGGAGCAAATTCTACAGTTTAACTATGCACTGTGTGTGAAGTGCCACCTCCTTTCGTCTGTCCTGAATCTTCCAACATTCAACTCCATGGCATGACCTGGGATGCTAATATTATGAGAGAGAGAAATGTCTCTATTGAAATTGTTCCCTCCCACTAAGACTACAGTCCTACATAGAAGCAAGTTCCATTGAACTCAATGGGATTTATTTTGAAGTAGGTATTCTTCTCCCTCTAGGATGCACACCTTAACGTGGTGAGGGGGTTTGAGAGTGTTGAAGAAGCTGAGAGCAATGTCATCAGGAGTCTAGACCAAGAGGCTAGACTCCTAGCAGCAGCACCCAAGGTGGAATGGTCAAAGCTGGGACACCAGACTAAGATGCATCCAAACTCAGAGGAAGGCAATGGTAAACCACCTCTCAATACCTCTTACCATGAAAACCCTATGAACAGAGTATCCAAAATGCAACACGAGATAGTGCTGGAAGATGAGACCCCCAGGTCAGAAGCCACTCACCGAGCTACTGGGGAAGAACAAAGGACAAGTACGAGTAGCACTGTGACTAATGACGCAGCTGGGTCAAAGCTGAAAGGAAGCCCAGAGGCTGATGCGCACAGATGCAAAAGGAGAGTCCGGAGTTGTATGACGCACACAATAGGAACATGGAATGTAAGAAGCATGAACCAGGGAAAGTTAGAAATTGTCAAGCAAGAAATGGAATGTATCAACATTACAATACTTGGTGTGAGCAAATTAAAATGGACGGGAACAGGACGTTTTCAATCAGGCAACTACAAAATATTTTATGCAGGAAATGAGAAATTAAGAAGAAACAGGGTTGCTTTAATAGTGAGAAGTGATGTAGCAAAAGCAATTAGGAGCTACAACACAAGGTCTGAGCGAGTGATATCAATGAGATTAAATGGGAAACCTATTAACATAACCATCATCCAAGTCTACGCTCCATTGGCAAACACAGAAGAGGAGGAATTGTAAAGATTTTACGCAGAAGTACAGGAAGAAATTGATTACACACTAAAACAAGATGTTCTGATAATCAGGGGGGACTGGAATGCAAAAGTAGAGAACAGAGAAGAACTAGGAATTGTGGGGAAATGGGGCTTAGGAGACAGAAATGAAACAGGAGAAAGACTTATTGAATTCTGTGAAGCCAATAATTTCTTTCTTGCAAACACATTTTTTGAGCAACTGAAAAGACGACTGTACATGTGGACATCTCCAAATGGTCAGTATAGGAATCAAATTGATTATATAATTGGTAGCAGAAGATGGAGAAGTTCCATACTTTCTGTGAAAACAAGACCAGGAGCAGACTGTGGTACAGATCATGAACTGGTCATATCGAAAATCACAGTAAAGCTAAAGACCAACAAAGCAATCATAATGCCAAAATACAATTTAAATAACATCCCAGAAGAATATAAAGATCAAATAAGGAAGAGGTTTGAGGTTTTAAATCAGAGTGAGAAATATCAATAATTTAAGATATGCAGATGATACCATACTACTAGCAGAAACCAGTAATGATTTGAAACGAATGCTGATGAAAGTTAAAGAGGAAAGCACAAAAGCAGGACTACAGCTGAACATCAAGAAGACTAAAGTAACGACAACAGAAAATGTATGTAACTTTAAAGTTGACAACGAGAACACTGAACTTGTCAAGGATTATCAGTACCTTGGCACAGTCATTAACCAAAATGGAGACAATAGTCAAGAAATCAGAAGAAGGCTAGGCCTGAGGAGGGCAGCTATGAGAGAACTAGAAAAGGTCCTCAAATGCAAAGATGTACCACTGAACACCAAAGTCAGGATCATTCAGACCATGGTATTCCCAATCTCTATGTATGGATGTGAAAGTTGGACAGTGAAGAAAGCGGATAAGAGAAAGATCAACTCATTTGAAATGTGTTGGAGGAGAGCTTTGTGCATACCACGGACTGCGAAAAAGACAAATAATTGGGTGTTAGAACAAATTAAACCAGAACTGTCACTAGAAGCTAAAATGATGAAACTGAGATGATCATACTTTGGACACATAACGAGAAGACATGATTCACTAGAAAACACAATAAAGGTGGGAAAAACAGCAGGGAGTAGAAAAAGAGGAAGGCCAAACAAGAGATGGAATGATTCCGTAAACAAAGCCACAGACCTGAACGTACAAGATCTGAACAGGGTGGTTCACAACAGATGCTGTTGGAGGTCACTGATTCATAGGGTCGCCATAAGTCATAATCGACTTGAACGCATAACAACAACAGATATTCATAGGGTTATACTGTAACTCTCTTTGTCTTTAAAGTTCTAGAGAGGATTGCTTTTGTTTTAGTTGCAGTAAACTAACACAGTTACTCCACTAAAATTTAGCATGGATATATTTCTTACATATTTGTGCTTTAAAAAATAAAATGTGTTCTGAATATTGAGAGACACCAATAAAAAAAGAGATAATAGGTAATGTTTTACTTATTAAATTTGTATAGCGTTTATCGTCCAAGGACCTCAAGGCAGTGTAGTGTGCAAGGGTTCCCCCCTCCCCCCTTTATCCACATATATCCACTAAGGCTGCAATCCAGTATGTGTCTACTCAGAAGTAAGCTCCATCTGGTTCAAAGGGACTTATTCCCAGGTAAGTGTGTACTGGATTGCAGCCTAAGGTTAGGCTGAAAGTAGCTGATCCAAAAGCATCCTTGCACAGGAGTCAGAGAGAGAAAGGAGGAAAGGTCAAAGACAGAAAGATCTGCGGCCCGATCCTGTGCTGTTTTACTTAGAAGTAAGTTTCATTGAGTTCCACTTCAATGGATTATTTACTTCCAAGTAAGCATGCATAAGATTCAGATAGCAGCCTGGTAACCTCCAGGTTGGATTACTGTAATGCACTCTATGTGGGGCTGCCCTTGAGTTTGGTCTGGAAGCTGCAGCTGGTGCAAAATGTGGCAGCGAGACTGCTCACTGGGGCAAGGTATCGCCAACATGTCACCCCACTGCTGAAAAATTGCACTGGCTGCCCATTTGCTACCGGGCCAAATTCAAGGTTCTAGTCTTGGTGTACAAAGCCCTATACAGCTCAGGACCAGGATACCTGAAAGACTGTCTTACCCCTTATATAACCAGTCGATCACTGCGCTCTTCAGGTGAGGGCCTCCTGCAGATACCTTCTTATCAGGAGGTCCATTCCGCACAACATAGGAAACGGACCTTTAGTGTGGCGGCACCTACCCTGTGGAATTCCCTCCTCTTAAATATTAGACATTATTATTAGATGAAACTGAGGTTATCATACTTTAGAGTCATAATGAGAAGACATGATTCACTAGAAAAGACAATAATGCTGGGAAAAACAGAAGGGAGCAGAAAAAGAGGAAGACCAAACAAGAGATGGATTGATTCCATAAAGGAAGCTGTAGACCTGAACTCACAAGATCTGAACAGGGTGGTTCATGACAGATGCTACTGGAGGTCGTTGATTCATAGTGTCGCCATAAGTTGTAATCGACTTGAAGGCACATAACAACAAAAATATTAGACTGGTGCCAACTTTATTACCTTTGGGCGCCTACTGAAGACTTTCCTCTTTCAACAAGCCTTTTATCTTAAGACTTTATCCCAGTCTGCATCTATGTTGGAATTGCTTTGTAATGTTTTCAAACCTTTTTTAAAAAAACATTGTTTTTAACTTTAAAAAAAGTCTTCAAAGCTTTTTGAAAAAATGTTTTTAAAGTTGTTTTGTTTTAATGTATTTTAAAGTCTGCTTTTATTATGTTAAAGTGTTTTTAGTGCTTTTGGTTGCCGCCCTCAGCTCCTGCTGGGAGGAAGGGTGGGATATAAATAAAATAATACATAAATAAATAGAATAACATCGCAGCCGTGAAGCCCAACCCTACACATTTACCTGGGAGTAAAACTTAATGAACTCCAGCGTTACTTAATTCAGAGTAAATATGCATATATGATTGGGAGTTTTTAAAAAAACAACCACGACTAAAGGGGTTCCACCCCTCCTCTCCCCTCCCCTGCTTGAAGAACTTCGCCCCGGCCTGCAATGAATTTAACGAGCCCCAAACAATCAATCGCCAAACACATCCACCCATACTCCATCCATGCGCTCAGGTAACCAAGTGGGAGGATTTTGGGGAGGATTGCATTGCAAGAGGATTTTCTATCTCTCTTTCTCTCTCCCCTTCTTTTGGCTTTGCCTCGATCACATGGTGGGAAGCGGAAAACAAAGAACAAGCCGCGAGCCTTCCCTATTGAATGATAATTAGGAGATGAAATATATATCAATTTGATTTAAGAGCGCGCGCACACCCACAAACAAACAAACAAACAAACGCTCTTGGAAACCGTCATGGCATTCGAGGAGACGCAATAAGAATTCCTGGTCCAGTTCAAGGGGGAAAAAATGTGGCACGATCGGAGGGATCGGTTGAGGAAAAGAAGTCACTGAGGATCCTGCTCTCTTTAAGGTTTCCTGGTGAGGGGATGGAAGTGCACGACACCAGAGCCTTAGGATTCTTCTAGGGATGCAACCCTAACCATACACGCCACTCCTAGACAAAGGTGCCGCTCAATCCTCCTAATCCGGTGTTTTGTAGAGGGTAGAGTGCTGGACTAGGACCAGGGAGACCTGCGTTCAAATCCCCACTCAGCCATGAAGCTCACTGATTGACCTTGGGCCAGTCTCACCTACCTTGCAGGGTTGTTGAGAGTAGAAAATGGGGGTGAGGAAGGAACACGAAATGTAACCCGCCTCGAGCTTCTTGGAGAAAAGGTAAGGTTATAAGTGTGATAGATAAGTAATAGGGTGTTTATTCAAGTCCTTAAATGTAGTGATTGACAGCAATTGTGTTGAGGACTGCAGCCATTCAGGCCCATTGAAATCTTCTCCACCGCATTATCTCACTTCACATTGTTTTTGTTCTTCTCTCCCTCTCATGTTTGAAATCTCTACTCTCTCTGTTCTGAATGAAAAATTTAAAACGCACACACGCAATTCTTGGTCACATCTACACCATACATTTAAAGCACGATTATATCACTTTAACAGTCAGGGTGTCCCCCAAAGTATGTGAGAACTGTAGTTTGGTAAGAGTGGTGACAGTTTTAGGAGACCCCTATTCCCTTCACAGATCTACAATTGCCAGAGTTCCCTGAGAAGAGGGATTGATTGCTGGACCATTTTGGGAATTGTAGCTCTCCTAAGAACATAAGAAGAGCCTGCTGGATCAGGCCAGTGGCCCATCTAGTCCAGCATCCTGTTCTCACAGTGGCCAACCAGGTGCCTGGGGGAAGCCCACAAGCAGGACCCGAGTGCAAGAACACTCTCCCCTTCTGAGGCTTCCGGCAACTGGTTTTCAGAAGCATGCTGCCTCTGACTAGGGTGGCACAGCACAGCCATCACGGCTAGTAGCCATTGATAGCCCTGTCCTCCATGAATTTGTCTAATCTTCTTTTAAAGCCGTCCAAGCTGGTGGCCATTACTGCATCTTGTGGGAGCAAATTCCATAGTTTAACTATGCGCTGAGTAAAGAAGTACTTCCTTTTGTCTGGCCTGAATCTTCCAACATTCAGCTTCTTTGAATGTCCACGAGTTCTAGTATTATGAGAGAGGGAGAAGAACTTTTCTCTATCCACTTTCTCAATGCCATGCATAATTTTATACACTTCTATCATGTCTCCTCTGACCCGCCTTTTCTCTAAACTAAAAAGCCCCAAATGCTGCAACCTTTCCTCGTAAGGGAGTCGCTCCATCCCCTTGATCATTCTGGTTGCCCTCTTCTGAACCTTTTCCAACTCTATAATATCCTTTTTGAGATGAGGCGACCAGAACTGTACACAGTATTCCAAATGCGGCTGCACCATAGATTTATACAATGGCATTATGATATTGGCTGTTTTATTTTCAATACCTTTCCTAATTATTGCTAGCATGGAATTTGCCTTTTTCACAGCTGCCGCACACTGGGTCAACATTTTCATCGTGCTGTCTACTACAACCCCGAGGTCTCTATCCTGGTCGGTCACCGCCAGTTCAGACCCCATGAGCGTATATGTGAAATTAAGATTTTTTGCTCCAATATGCATAATTTTACACTTGTTTATATTGAATTGCATTTGCCATTTTTCCGCCCATTCACTCAGTTTGGAGAGATCTTTTTGGAGCTCTTCGCAATCCCTTTTTGTTTTAACAACCCTGAACAATTTAGTGTCGTCAGCAAACTTGGCCACTTCACTGCTCACTCCTAATTCTAGGTCATTAATGAACAAGTTGAAAAGTACAGGTCCCAATACCGATCCTTGAGGGACTCCACTTTCTACAGCCCTCCATTGGGAGAACTGTCCGTTTATTCCTACTCTCTGCTTTCTGCTTCTTAACCAATTCCTTATCCACAAGAGGACCTCTCCTCTTATTCCATGACTGCTAAGCTTCCTCAGAAGTCTTTGGTGAGGTACCTTGTCAAACGCTTTTTGAAAGTCTAAGTACACTATGTCCACTGGATCACCTCTATCTATATGCTTGTTGACACTCTCAAAGAATTCTAATAGGTTACTGAGACAGGACTTTCCCTTGCAGAAGCCATGCTGTCTCTGCTTCAGCAAGGCTTGTTCTTCTATGTGCTTAGTTAATCTAGCTTTAATAATACTTTCTACCAGTTTTCCAGGGACAGAAGTTAAGCTAACTGGCCTGTAATTTCCGGGATCCCCTCTGGATCCCTTTTTGAAGATTGGCGTTACATTTGCCACTTTCCAGTCCTCAGGCACGGAGGAGGACCCGAGGGACAAGTTACATATTTTAGTTAGCAGATCAGCAATTTCACATTTGAGTTCTTTGAGAACTCTCGGGTGGATGCCATCCGGGCCCGGTGATTTGTCAGTTTTTATATTGTCCATTAAGCCTAGAACTTCCTCTCTCGTTACCACTATTTGTCTCAGTTCCTCAGAATCCCTTCCTGCAAATGTTAGTTCAGGTTCAGGAATCTGCCCTATATATTCCACTGTGAAGACAGATGCAAAGAATTCATTTAGCTTCTCTGCAATCTCCTTATCGTTCTTTAGTACACCTTTGACTCCCTTATCATCCAAGGCTCCAATTGCCTCCCTAGATGGTCTCCTGCTTTGAATGTATTTATAGAATTTTTTGTTGTTGGTTTTTATGTTCTTAGCAATGTGCTCCTCAAATTCTTTTTTAGCATCCCTTATTGTCTTCTTGCATTTCTTTTGCCAGAGTTTGTGTTCTTTTTTATTTTCTTCATTCGGACAAGACTTCCATTTTCTGAAGGAAGACTTTTTGCCTCTAAGAGCTTCCTTGACTTTGCTCGTTAACCATGCTGGCATCTTCCTGGCCCTGGTGGTACCTTTTCTGATCTGCGGTATGCACTCCAGTTGAGCTTCTAATATAGTGTTTCTAAACAACTTCCAAGCATTTTCGAGTGATGTGACCCTCTGGACTTTGTTTTTCAGCTTTCTTTTTACCAATCCCCTCATTTTTGTGAAGTTTCCTCTTTTGAAGTCAAATGTGACCGTGTTGGATTTTCTTGGCAATTGGCCAGTTACATGTATGTTTAATTTAATAGCAGTGTGGTCACTGCTCCCAATCGGTTCAACAACACTTACATCTCGCACCAGGTCCGGGTCCCCACTGAGGATTAAGTCCAGGGTTGCCATCCCTCTGGTCGGTTCCATGACCAACTGGTCTAGGGAATAGTCATTTAGAATATCTAGAAACTTTGCTTCTTTGTCATGACTGGAACACATATGCGGCCAGTCTATGTCCGGGTAGTTGAAGTCACCCATTACTACCACATTTCCTAGTTTGGATGCTTTATCAATTTCATATCTCATCTCAAGGTCTCCCTGAGCATTTTGATCAGGGGGACGATAGATCGTTCCCAGTATTAAGTCCCTCCTGGGGCATGGTATCACCACCCACAACGATTCTGTGGAGGAGTCTGCCTCTTTTGGGGTTTCGAGCTTGCTGGATTCAATGCCTTCTTTCACGTATAGAGCGACTCCGCCACCAATACGTCCTTCCCTGTCCTTCCAATATAGTTTATATCCAGGGATAACCGTATCCCACTGGTTTTCTCCATTCCACCAAGTCTCCGTTATGCTCACTATATCAATGCTCTCCTCTAAGACCAAGCACTCCAGTTCTCCCATCTTGGTTCGGAGGCTCCTAGCATTAGCGTACAGGCACTTGTAAGCAGTGTCTCTCTTCAAGTGTCTTTGGCACTTGTGGTTTGGCCTGTGGTAATTTTGCTCTTCTGAATTTATATCCTGTGCCCCTGCTCTCACAATGCCTACTTCTAGGCCTACCCCTTTTAAAATTTCATAATTTCTTTGGTTTTTATCCCGGGGGGAGGTTTATTCCGAACCGGACCTTTCTCAGCTCCTGTCGGGTTTTTCCCCTCAGTCAGTTTAAAAGCTGCTCTGCTACCTTTTTAATTTTAAGTGCCAGCAGTCTAGTTCCATTCTGGTTCAAGTGGAGCCCGTCCCTTTTGTACAGGCCCGGCTTGTCCCAAAATGTTCCCCAGTGCCTAACAAATCTAAACCCTTCCACCCGACACCATCGTCTCATCCACGCATTGAGACTGCAAAGCTGGGCCTGTCTGGTTGGGCCTGCGCGTGGAACCGGTAGCATTTCAGAGAAAGCCACCTTGGAGGTCCTGGCTTTCAGCATCCTACCTAGCAACCTAAATTTTGCTTCCAGGACCTCGCGGCTGCATTTCCCCATGTCGTTGGTGCCAACGTACACCACGACCACTGACTCCTCCCCAGCACTGTCTACCAAACTATCTAAACGACGGGCGATATCCGCAACCTTCGCACCAGGCAGGCAAAACACCTTGCGGTCTACACGCCCATCACACACCCCACTGTCTATGTTCCTAATGATCGAATCACCCACTACAAGGATCCCTCCACCCCCTGGAGATATATCCTCGGCACGAGAGGATAGCTGCTCATCCCCCAAGGAATGGGTCCCTTGTAAGGGATCGTTTCCCTCTTCCTCAGCTGGATGCTGTCCTTCCCGGAGACCATCGTTCTCCATGATAGCAGGAGAGCTGGAGTGGGACACAGCTATAACGTCCCTGAATGCCTCCTCCACACACCTCTCTGCCTCTGTCAGCTTTTCCAGGTCTGCCACCTTGGCCTCAAGGAAATGAAGTCGTTCCCGGAGAGCCAGAAGCTCATTGCACCGAGAGCACACCCACGACTGCTGTCCAACAGGCAGATAGTCGTACATGCTGCAGGCTGTGCAAAACACTGGAAAGCCCCCACACGCCTGCTGGCTTCTTACCTGCATAGTTTTGTTTGAGGTTTATTACGTCAATAGGTTGGAGACTGTGGTTTAGTTGAGGTCAGGGAACAGAAGGGCAGAGTGGGGGGCCCTGGCCTCCTCGCCCTGCTGCCGAACTCGCTCTGCTGCTTAACTCGCCTTGACGCTTTGTCAGCTGGGGCCTTGTCGCTTTGTCAGCTGGGGCCTTGTCGCTTTGTCAGCTGGGGCCTTGTCGCTTTGTCAGCTGGGGCCTTGACGCTTTGTCAGCTGGGGCTCCCTCTAGCTCGTGGAGCAGGCTCCCTCGCTAGGTGCTCTGACTTTATATGTAACAACTCTTGGCACCCTTAACAAACTACAGTACCCAGGATTCCTTGGGGAAGCCATGACTGTTTAAAGGAGTATCACAGTGTTTTAAATGTATGCTGCAGATGTGACCAAGCCCTCATTTCCTATTTATTTAGGAGAATTTTTACTTCATCTTTCCATAGCTTTAGAGTAAAACACAGCTTATCAAATTAAAAGACAACACAGATTGGTTTTTCATATCAACTAAAAAAAGATTAGCACTAAACATTGTTCTTTTAAAAACAACAACAAATCAGAGCCATGTACAGGCTTTAGTAAATAAACTGGTAGCACTAATTAAAAACAGCAGCAGAGGTAAATGTTAAAAGCCTGATAATGTTTGAGAATGCCATTCCACAATTGGTGTGCCATAATAAGATATTGCATAAGAACATGAGGAGAGTTATTCTGGATCAGGCCAGTGGTATAATGGTTAGAGTGTTGGATTTAGGAGGCCAGGGTTTGAATCCCTACTCAGCCATGAAGCTCACTGGGTGACCTTGATCTAGTCACACAGTCTCTCAGTCTAACTTACCTCACAGGGTTGTTGTGAGGATAAAATGGGGAGGGGAGGACCATGCACATAACTCTGAGCACCTTGGAGGAAAGGTGGTATGTAAATGTAACAAATAAACAATGAATACACAGAGAAGGAATATAACAGAGGTTTGTTTATTTAATACATTTTTTAATTCATTATTGCATTTATGTCCCACCTTTCCTCCAAGGAGCTCAAGGTGGCGTACCTGGTTCTCCTCATTTAATCACTGCAACAACCCTGTGAGGTAGGTAGGGTGGCCAGGCTCAGGGCCTGAGAATGATTCTGTATCTTTAAGAGAAGAGAAAATTCAGCCAAGTGCAGGTTTTCTCGCAACACTATAATGGGAAAAACCACAAGGTGAAATTCTCCCTTCCCCCTGCACACCTTTTAAAGACTGGTGTGCAGGGGGAAGGGAGAATTTCACCTTGTGGTTTTCCCCATTATAGTGTTGCGAGAAAACCTGCACTTGGCTGAATTTTCTCTTCTCTTAAAGATACAGAATCATTCTCAGGCCCTGAGCCTTGCAACCCTAGGTTAGGCTGAGAGTTGGTGATTGGCCCAAAATCACCCAGTGAGCTTTGCAACTGAATCAGGATTTGAACCTGGTCTCCCAGTTCCCAGTCTGACACTAACCACTACAGCATAGTGGGGAAAGAGAGAGATACTGTTTCCCTCCCTCTCATAGTATAGTACTAGAACTTGAAGTCACTGAATGAAGCTAATGGACAAATAGATTCAAGACAGACAAAATCAGTTTCTCTTCATACAACACAATTTATGGAATTCACTGCCACATAGTGTGGTGATGGCCATTGGCTTAGGCTAGTTTAAAAGTCACATTAATGGGTAACTGTTTCTATTAAGGTCTGTTAGCTGCGATGCATCACTAGAACCTCCATGTTCAGGTGCAGTCGATCTCTGCTGCAACTTGGGGACAATCACCCCGGGGGAGGGGAGGGCTGATGCCTTGCTGGTGGGCTTCCCCAAAACACCTGGCAAGCTACTGTGGGAAACATGGTTGCTGGACTAGAATGGACCTTTGGTCGGATGCAGGATTTGTCTTAGCCCTGTCCCCACTGAAGCTCAATAGGTGACCTTAATGTCTGTCCTTTCAGAGTTTCAGGCAGGAGCTTTTCCCAGCCCTACCTGGAGGCACCAGGAATTAAGAACATAAGAAGAGCCTGCTGGATCAGGCCAGTGGCCCATCTAGTCCAGCATCCTGTTCTCACAGTGGCCAACCAGGTGCTTGGGGGAAGCCCGCAAGCAGGACCCGAGTGCAATAACACTCTCCCCTCCTGAGGCAAATTGAACCCATGGCCTTCTGCATGCAAGGCAGATGCTTTGCCACTGAGCTACGACCCTTCCTTCACATTCTTACTTAACTCTGATTCAGAATGCCTGCAGAGGGCTATCATTTCCTCCCTGCAGGTTATGAACTGAATTTATTATTCCAGGTGCTTTCAGGAAGAATCTAAGTCTCCATAAGTATCTTCCAACTAATTGCACTGCAGTTGTCTGACCTGGAAAGGATTAGTTTAACCTCTGAACCTAATCAGTACGTTTCCAAAAAAACCCCATGAAGATGAGCTGGGGTGTGTGTGAAGAGTAATTTTAATACAGTGTCATTACGTCTTGCCTCCGATTTACATTTCTAGAAAAATAGCTCTGCACAGTTTGTACAAATCCTGCAGGAGATATGCTGAGTGAAAGCACATTCCCCCACCCCCATTTCCACATTTGTTCTGAAGTTAATGCAGTTGTCCTCATTAGTACACAATAGACTTTGGGCTCCACATTTCCTTGGATTGTGTCAGTTTCCCTTGTCCTCCAGCACCCTTTCTAACCCACCAGCAGGACTTGATTTAACAAGGGGGGGGAAATACTTGACGAGAACATAGGAAGACAGGAAGCTGCCTTATACTTAGTCAAACCATTGGTTCCTCTAGCTCAATCTTGTCTACACTGGCTGGCAGCAGTTCTTCAGGGTTTCAAGCAGGAGTCCTTCCCAACCCTACCTGGAGAGGCTGGGGATTGAACCTGGGACCTTCTGTATGCAAAGTGGATGCTCTGCCACTGAGCTACAGCCCTTTCCTAACTGGTGTTGGAGGAAAGGGATGTTCCATCCAAGCATAATGTGGATGACAGAAAAGTTAAAATACAAACCTGTTTATTGGGGCACAGTGGTGGAAGTCTGGGGTTTGAATAGAAACTAGCTGTGCTGCTTCTTGCAACCCCTGAAGGTCAAGAGCTCTCATGTGTTAGCTCTTTTCTTCCATCTTTCTCCTGATCAGAGGTTCCTGAGACAATGGAACAAGAGGAGAAGCCACGGATTCTAGGATTGGAGAACGCTGAGACTTCCTCGGATGCCCACTCAGGTGAGGGATCGGTGCAGAGAGAATCTGTGATGCTAGGTGCAAATAGAACATTTCTTGGGGGATCTGTTGCACAGTTCTAATTTTAAAAATTCACCAGAGTAGTCCTATGCATGTTTGATCAGCAACTATAGAGTACAGTCGGGCTTGCTTCAGTGTGGCTGGTGCCATTTGGGACTGGGAGAAGGCAGGGACCCCAATATTAGGTGGAGCCAGAGCCACTCCCTGGCTGCTTGTAGGTAAGAAGGCAGGCAGGTGGGGCTGGCTAAGGGCAGACTGAGGTTGGTAGGTCAGTGCCCCATTTGCCCCAATGCACCAGCCTCCATTGCTAATAAGTGTGTTTTTAGGACTGAAGTCTCAGAGACAGAATTGTGGGCTGAAGAGCCTTCAGCCCTCTCCTTCTCAAACTGGGGGTAGGTAACAAGTGGAGTACCGCAGGGCTCAGTCCTGGGCTCAGTGCTCTTCAACATTTTTATTAATAACTTGGATGAGGAGGTACAGGGAATGCTTTTCAAGTTTGCAGATAATACAAAATTGGGAGGGACAGCTTATACCCTGGAGGACACAGACAATATTCAAAGGGAACTTGATAGGCTGGAGCATTGGGCTGAAAACAACAGAATGAAATTTAACAGGGATAAGTGCAAAGTACTATGCCTAGGAAAAAGAAACCACATGCCCAGTTATAAGATGGGGAATACTTGGCTCAGCAATACTACATGCAAGAAGGATGTCAGAATTGTTGTTGACCACAAGCTGAATATGAGCCAATAGTGCAGTGTGGCTGCTAAAAAGGCAAATGCTATTTTAGGCAGCATTAACAGAAATATTATTTATTATTATTTATTTATTAGATTTATATCCTGCCCTTTCTCCCACTAGGAGTCCAGGGCAGCAAAATAGTTTCCAAATCGTGTGAAGTACTAGTTCCCCTCTATTCAGTACTGGTTAGGTCTCATCTTAAGTACTGCGTCCAGTTCTGGACACTGCATTTTAAGAAGGATGCAGACAAACGAATGGGCTCAGAGGAGGGCAAGAAGATGATCAGGGGACTGGAAACAAAACCTTCTGAGGAGAGACTGAAAGAACTGGGCATGTTTAGCCTTGAGAACAGAGGACTGAGGGGAGATAGGATAGCATTCTTCAAGTACTTGAAAGGTTGTCACACAGAGGAGGACCAGGATCTCAATCATCCCAGAGTGCAGGACACAGAATAGTGGGCTCAAGTTACAGGAAGCCAGATTTCAACTGAACATCAGGAAAAATTGCCTAACTGTTAGACCGTCGCCCGGAGTGGCTGGACAACCAGCCAGATGGGCGACTAATAAATCTAATTAATAAATAAATAGACAATGTAACCAATGACCTAGGGAGGTGGTGGGCCCTCCAACACTGGAGGCATTCAAGGGGTAGCTGGAGAGCCACGTGTCGTGTATGTTTTAAGTTGGATTCCTGCATTGCGCAGGGGGTTGGACTCAATGGCCTTACAGGCCGCTTTCAACTCTACTATAATTCTGTGAGATGCAGAAGTCCTCTTTCACCCAATGGTGGAAAACAAATGGGTGACATGTTTTTCCACTGTGCCGCCTGCTCAGTTTCTGCCTGTTAGGCTGCTATTAAAGACTCAGGAGCAGGAGCAGTAAAGGAGGCAGCAACGCTCTATCGGGCCAATTAAAGTTTTCTGCCACATGAGTCTGTCTTTATTTTTCTTAGGAACTTTGGGTTGTATTCAACTAAGTCCTTACTCAGAGGAGAGCCACTGAAATGAATGCACCTAATTTTTATACCTATTGTATTGTCACTGTAAGTTCTTACTGCGAGTCCTTATTGCTGCTTTTTAATAATGTTAATACTTTGATATTTAATTTTTGTAAACTATACTGTTTTACTTGATGTGTATTCCATATTTGTGTTTATTTTTTGTAAGCCGCCTTGAGGGCCTTTTGCCCAAAAAGCAGCATAGAAATAAACCATAATAATAATAATAATAATAATAATAATTAATAATAAAGTTCGTCATGTCCATTATCTTCAACGGGGTCAGCTCTGAGTAGGGCCTATGTTGAATACCACCCATGGGAAACTGCCTTATACCAAGTGAGACCACTGGTCCATGTGGCTCAATATTGTCAGCACTGACCAGCAGCAGCTCTCCAGGGTTTCAGACATGGTTCTCTCTCACCTCTACCTGGAGAAGCTGGTCCCAAGTTTACAAAAGAGCAGATTTCAGTCAAGGTTTAGAAGAAGCTTCACAATGGGGAGAGCAGTTTAACCATGGAACTCATTACCTAGTGGCATGGCGGTTTTCTCCATCACCCAGGAGGCTGGACTAAAGGTATACGAGCCCCCTCCAACTCTTGGGTTCTCCACTTCAGGTGAGAAGGTGCATAGCTCAGTGGTAGACCACCTGCTTTGCATGCAGAAGGTTCATACTGACTCCCCAGCATCTCCAGATGAGGCTGGGAAAAGCCCTTGTTTGAGATTCTGGAGGGCCACTGCCAGTCAGTGTAGACAGTACCAAGCTAGGTGGACCGATGGTCTGACTCGCTATAAGGCAGCTTCCTGTATTCCAAAGCCGGCTCATTCAAAACCTTTAAGACAGATTTGGGGCGACCTCTGGGATTTGAACAGGAGAGGCAAGCGAAATGGCGGCAAGCTGCACCAGGGGAGTGATAACCTTCTACCTGCTTGTCACCGCCCTCCATGGTCAACATAATTTCAGTTTTCTGACACTTTCATAGAGTGGGGAGGGCGGCTCTCGGCTTCCCTTGGTGAATTCTGACTTTTATACTGTGTCTATGTATATGTTTATGGATATGGATATTATTTATGTATTTTGCTTTGTAAATTAATTTGATATTTTTTATTGTACCTTGTGTATTCTATTGTAAACTGCTTTGAGATGCTTTAGATAGTAAGTGGTCTATAAATGGAAATTAATAATAATAATAATAATAAACTAATCAACACATACCCACCACTGCTGTCCATCCTTACATTCTCTCCTTATGTCTTTCGCTTGATCCTAGAGGGTTCCAGTGCAACAGTAAAAGTGAAGGAGGAAGAAAAAGAGGAAGAGGAAGACCCCTGGGTACCCAATCTCCAGGGCTCTGAGGAAAGTGACATTTGCCCAGGTGCCCTCTTAGGTACGGGGTAGATTCAGCTGACTCCGGGTTCATAGAACAAGGGTGGAGAACCTCCAGTCTACAGGCAAATTTGGCTTGCTGGGCTGTTTTCCTCTCCCACACCACACCCACCTTTCCCACGCGTGATGTCATACGTGACATCAGGTGTGTGCACAGGTAGAGATGCAGCTAGGTTGGCTGCTTGCACACCTATTCCCTGCAGAAAGCTGGTGCGTGGGGAGTTTAATCCTGCTCAGCCATTATCTCCCTACCCCCTCCAAGCCAACTTTGATGGATGGGTGGGGGGGTGAGACCCACCCCTGTCGATCACCCCACCTGTCGATCACAAGACATCATTATGACATTGGATGATTAACAGGTGGATGGTCACACCCATCTGTGAAAATTTATTTATTTATTCCATTTATATCATGCCCTTCCTCCTAGAGGAGCCAAATTAGCACACTGGGGGTGGGTGGGGGGAGGTAAAGATCTGGCTCTCTGGACCAAAAAGGTTCCCCTCCCGTGATTTAGGGAATCAAATCAGAATTTGTTGCTAATTCCGTCTCATATGTGCCACCTCACACATTCAGGATTGGACATTCTGAGTGCCAGCTGAAATGATACCCAGCCATCTAAACTGGAAATAACTGTTCCAGTCCTACAAATATTCAAGGTGCAGACAGTTTAGGAACAGTGAATGAAACGTTTCGACAGCTATATTTGTTTATGGCCATTTGGCACTGTTTGTAACGTAGCATCAATTTCTAATAGGGTGTTCAAGTGTAATATGAGTATATTTTGTATTTTTTAAATTAGTTCACATTATTGAAGCTACATATATGGGGAGCCTCACTTTTTCTTATTCTGAGGTCTTCCCTCCCCCACCCAGTTTTTACTTTCTTCTTGAACTAGTGGCGACAAAAAGCCAACTCGGAGAAGTCATTAAGGTATTTTATTTTATTTATTTAAATATCTGTAATCCACCTGTCACTCAGAAGTCCCAGGACAGAAATATACAAAGTCCAAATCAAATGTTAAACAGTGCAATTGAAACAATGTGAAAAATAATAATATGGAACGGTTACAAGTAAAAGCAGTGGCAGCAACCAAAATTCAGGTGTCTCTCACCTGCCCACCTAAAGCCCTAGGCAAGAGGGGCATTTCATATGCTGATAAAAGAATATCCATGTCATGGTGAGATGAACCTCAGGAGGGAGGTCATTCTGAAGGCATCAGGCCCCGCTCTGTACGTCTCATTAGGTGTGGGACCACCAGCAGAGCTTGCCCCCCCCAATCTGAAAACTTGGGCAGCTCCCAGAATGCACAGAGGCAAAGAAACCAGCCAATGTTCATGGCCAGCCACTTGTGATTGAATTATCCATCTGTGCTTCATCTCCTGACGTCTTTCTCCTGATCAGGGTTCCCTGATACGAAGTTAAAGGTGAAAGAGGAGGAAGAACCATGGGTCCCGGATCATGAGGCTCCTGAGGAAAACAAAGCCTCCCCAACAGCCCAGTCAGGTGAAGGATTTCTTCAAGAAATTGAGGAGCATTGATAATTTATTCTGTTGCAGGCTTCTTCGTGATTTTCCAGGATTCCAGTGGGGGACCCATGTTAATCTCTTGCAGCAAAAACAACAGTTTTGTGGCCCCTGGAATGGTGGCAGATTTAATGTGGCTTAAGCTTTTATGGATTTGGAGTTCAGCTTGCCACACACATGATGTGATCTCCTCGAAGTTACTGAGCTTTTACACAAAAATATTTCATTAACTGGGTGGGAGCCTTTTTCAGCTCAAGGGCCGCATTCCGTTTTAGGCAAGGGCCAGATGCCAGTAGTGGGCGGGACAAGGAGCAAAAGTGAATGGAGCAAGAAGCGTTGATTTACTTGCTCATCCTTATCTATGCTTTATCTAGGCAAGCAAGAAAAAAATCCAAGAAAAATATCCCAGTTCAAAGATTCATTCTAGTCAGGCAAAACCACTCGAGGAGAGTGCAAAGGAGGGTTGCTGAAGGAAGGGGTGTGGCTTGGGGAGACTCCTGAGGACCAGATAAAGAAGCTCAGAGGCTCCCCACCCTGCATCAGCTAAAAAATTACCCACTAGGGCAAAACAGTTTTAAGTGCTCTCTTAAAAGCAGGCAAAGAGGAGAAAGTTAGATCCACCATCCTGAGGAAAATGCAGATGTACTGTTTCTGTGAAAGGGAAAATGGAAATGGACTGCCTTCAAGTCGATCCCGACTTATGGTGACCCTATGAATAGGGTTTTCATGGTAAGCGGTATTCAGAGGGGGTTTACCATTGCCTTCCTCTGAGGCTGAGAGGCAGTGACTGGCCCAAGGTCACCCAGTGAGCTTCATGGCTGTGTGGGGATTCGAACTCTGGTCTCCCAGGTCATAGTCCAGCACTCTGACCACTACACCACACTGGGTCTCCTGTGAAAGGGGAAGTAGCTGATTAAAGTGGAGCATGCGAGCGGAGGAGGAGCAGGGAGTGCACGGCCCAGGACTCACTCATGTTGTTCCAAACCATGGTAAACTGACATAAGGGATCTTTGTGTAATGTCAAACCATGGTGAACCAACATAAAGGATATCGCACACGGGACAGCCATGCCTCCTTCATGCTGATGTGTGTGCTGGCCACACACTTAGTGGCTGTGTGTTTGGCATTGGTGTAAAGAGGCCTTTGAACATACAGATGTATGTACAGTAGGGCCCCACTCATACGGCGGGTTACGTTCCGGACCCCCGCCAAAAAGTGAAAACCGCCGAAAAGTGGAACTCATTGAATAGAATGGCGCGCGACACCTGAAAACCGCCATAAAAGCGGAACAAGCGCCATATGAGTGGGGCTTTAGTCTAATTGCGTCTAATTGAGACCGCCACATTAGCAAAGCACTGTAAAGTGAAGTGCTGTAAAGCGGGGCCCTACTGTACCAGAGTCCCATTCGACTGATGCAAAATGTGCAGCCAGCAGGGGGTGTGGCCAGCATGTACATTAGCATACAGAGGGGATGTGTCTACCCCATGCAAGCCTAGATGTTCCTTCACACATTAGATGTACGCATGGAGGGGTGTGAATATTTATTTTTAGATATATATAAAATATATATATCCCATCTTTTTTCCAAGGAGCTCAAGGTGGCATACATTGTTCTCCCCTCCCCATTTGATCCTCACAGACTTGTCTGTTGTAGGTTAGGCTGAGAGAAGGCAGTGACTGGCCCAAGGTCACCCAGTGAGCTTCATGGCTGAGTTGGGATTTGAACCCTGGTCTCCCAGGTCGTAGTCCAGCACCCTAATCATTACACCACACTGGCTAATGAATGAACACCCCTCAAGTGTATTTCAAATCCTTCCTACGTTCAAGCTGGTCAGCTTATTTTGCAGTTTGCTGGATTTTCAGTTTTCAAGCCCAAGGTGGGCTCCTAGATTGAGGGGTGAGGCTTGGATTTTGGAGCAAAAAAAATCATGGAAGAAAATGAGACTCCAAAGCTCACCTCTGGTGAAGCCATCTCATTGGAAAGCCATTTCACATTGTGGGATGGAAGGCTGTTTCCCCCCCCCCCGAGAAAACTAGCTGACGCCCACCAATACCAACTATTGCCTTCTCTGTATTCATCAGGGTTTCCTGATGTAACAGTAAAGATGGAAGAAGACAAGCCAGGAGTCCCCAAAAGTGAAGGCTCAGAGGAAAGCGAAGCTGTTCGAGTGTCCTGCTCAGGTGAGAAATGGGTTTGCAGAAGTGTCCAGGTGATTTATTCCAAATCTGTGGTGTGCATCTCATTTTTGTAAATAATTTGCCAGTTACTTTTTCACACATCTCCCCCAGAAATATCCAGGATTTAAACATTACTGAACATAAGAAAAGTTTGCTTTGGTGCCTGAGGGCCTTGCCATGTAGTTTTGTTCTTACACATAAGAAGAGCCCTGCTGGGTCAGGCCAAAGGCCCATCCACTCCAACATCCAGTTTTCACAGTAGCCAACCACATTCCTCTGGGAAGTCCATAAGTGGGACCTGAGCGCAACAGCACGACTCTCCTCACTTACGATTTCCAGCATCTGGTATTCAGAAATTGTACACCTCTGACAGTGGAAGTAGAGGAGGCGGTAAAAGCAGGGTCTCACAACAGAATGTTGCAGCGTATCCCCAGGCCCTAAGAGGAACGCTCCAGCTCAGAGCTCCAGCCAGCTTGAACAGAAGGGAGGAAGTTTCAAAGATGTAGTGAGAAGAGCAGAAAGGATATTTCCCCCCCACCCCTGGTTTTCTTATCCCCTTGAAACCTTCCCTGCTATGCTATGAACTACTAAAAGGCTCTAGTTTGGGCCCAGCTGCCAGACATGTAACTGAGTGCTTTAGTGCTATATCGGTGGGGGGAGATTTCTGGAGAGTAAGAAAGAGAAAAGATATCTTCCCCCCGCCCCGGCTCCTGAAATCTCCCCAAATAGAATCCCCTAATTCCTTTTCCAAAATGGTGCTATACAGGCATACCCCGCTTTAACATACGCAATGGGACCGGAGCGTATATGTAAAGTGAAAATGTACTTAAAGTGAAGCAATTATCTATGCATGTACTGCACGGCAATCGCCACTAGATGGCAGTGGCGTCATGCCATTAAGTATCTGTAATTGTGAAGCGCGCGTACGTTAAGCGGGCTATGGTGGTGTATGGAGCATGTACGTTATAGTGAGGCAACGTTAAGTGAAGCGACGTTAAGTGGGGTATGCCTGTATTACATTGCTGCATAGGGTGTCTGTGATGTTCCTGCTTATAGTGTAAATATGGTAAGTGCTGTTTATATAGAAGACATATGGTAAGTGGAGTGAAAGAGGCGGGGGGAGTACATGAGCAGTAGAATGCTGGATGATTGGCTGAGCGTTTGAATGGCTGGGAATATAAATGGAAGAATGACAGTTGAATCTGGGTGGATGTTAGTAGGGTGGAGAAGAAGGTGTTTGGTGGTGGATGTTGGGAGTGTGGAGAAAGGGGTGTTTGAGGGTGGAGGTCAGGAGTTTGGAGACAGAGGGAGTTGGAGTTCTGATTAATAATAAGTCAAGTACAAAACAGGAATAGATGAAACCATATGCTTGTGAAACATTCTAAAACTAATCTTGTTATTTCTGATATTTAATAAATACTTATTTGGTTTACCAAAGGCCTGATCCTTGGCTGGGGGATATACAGACCAGAAGGGAGGGCAAGGTAATTACCAAGGCTGAACAGAAACAGTATCTAATGGTGGCAGCAGTGAAGGGAGGAATAATAACAATTCAAGTATCCAGAGCAATTCAGAGTTGTATGCGTTATCTATAAAGATACAAGGGGGTTGGGAACAGCATAAGCACACAGTCACAAAAGTAACCAGCTAGAGAGAGACTCAGACAAAGTCTCTGGGAGTATTGGTTATAGGACGTGACTGGTGGTGCTGCCTAGCAGGGGGATCTAGTGAGATGTGTGCTAGAGCAGAGTGAGAAACCATATAAAGGACAGTCTGGACTGGTGGTATCCCTGGTGGTGCCTAGTGAAAGGCAGTAGCCACAAGCAGGTGGGAACCTGACAGGGAGAACCAGGGAAGGACGTCACAGTGTCCCTTTCCCTTTCCTCCCTCCAGAAACCTCTCCACTTTCTCAGACTTTTCTTAAGTTCAGAGACACGTTTTTATCCTGGTCTTTGACACCTCAGATGTAAATTTTTAGGACCCACCCTATTTTGTGATTTTAGATTGTTTTTAATTTTGAAATGGTTGTAACCTGCCCTGGAACTTTTGGGTGAAAGGTGGGTAATATAATGAATTAAGTAGGTAGGTAGTTTGTTTTTGTTTTGTGTGAGTGCTCAGACTCTGTAGAGCCACAGAAAATCAGTTCCATAATAAATTGATTATCATAGATAGCCATCCCCTGCCAATAATTCTATAGCCTTGGAATGTTCTGGAACCCAGAAAAGGGCCCTGTAACATTCTTTGTGTCTGTGATCCCGTTACCATCAAAGTAATCTTGTTAGCTGAGCTGCGGGCCTCCTGTCCCTTAACAGAGCTCTGTTGGAACCAACTGCCATGTGAGGAAGCGAGAGTCTGAAAGCACTGCTCTGTGTTAAGAGCCAAACCGAAGCAGTCCACAACAGCAGATGCACCTGCTTTTGTATTGGTGGAGGGGATCCTCTGGTAATTAAAAACTAGTATCTAGGTTTGCTTCTTTTCTTCCTTCCTCCTCCCAATCCCTTTTCCTTTTGTGTCAGGTCTTACAAACTACAAGCCTGAGAACAGGGAGTGTCTTATTACTGGTCTTTCCTAAGTTGCTCTGGGAGCCTTTTTTGGCTGAAAGATGGGATTCAATCCTTTAAATAAATGGGGTTCTTTGGAATATCCATCCTTAGCTCCTCCTGTTAAATCTGTGTCCTCCATCAGGGCTTCCTGCTGTGACAATAAAGGTGGAAGCAGAAGAGGAACCGTGGGTGCCAAATCAAGACAACGAGGAAGGTGAGGCTGTCCCAGGAGAGGGAGGAGTTTGGATGACCCTGCATTCTCTCTCGTTATACTAGAACTGGGGTCAGGAAGCTGAATGGTGAGAGATTCAGGGAGACAAAAGGAGAAGGGACTTCTTCATACAGCACAAAGGTAAACCCTGGAAGCCACAGCCCTCAAGATGTGGCTACCAACTTAGCTGGCTTTAAAAAGGGGATTAGACAAATTCATGAAGGATAAGGTCGTCAGAGGCATCTAGGCATGATGGCGACACGATTCCTCCAGGGTCAGTAGCAGTATATACCTCTGAATGCCATTTGCTGGATGTGGCATTCCCTGTATCCCCAGCTGGACACCAAGTCAGCCCCTTGGCTACTCTACTGGATACAGTTGTTGTTATATGCCTTCAAGTCGATTACGACTTATGGCGACCCTATGAATCAGTGACCTCCAATAGCATCTGTCATGAACCACCCTGTTAGATCTTGTAAGTTCAGGTCTGTGGCTTCCTTTATGGAATCAATCCATCTCTTGTTTGGCCTTCCTCTTTTTCTACTCTCTTCTATTTTCCCCCAGCATTATTGTCTTTTCTACTGAATCATGTCTTCTCATGATGTATCCAAAGTATGATAATCTCAGTTTCATCATTTTAGCTTCTAGTGGAGTTCTGGTTTAATGGGTTCTAACACCCAATTATTGGTCTTTTTCTCAGTCCATGGTATGCGCAAAGCTCTCCAGCAACACATTTCAAATGAGCTGATTTTTTTCTTAACTGCTTTTTTCACTGTCCAACATTCACATCCAGGCTCAACGTGTTTCGGAATTATCCTTCTTCAGGAGCTAAAAACATTAAAACAAACTACAATCAATGTCATAGAGACAACACCGTGGTCTGAAACATAAACAAAATACTTTTAAAGACCACATTCCATATAACTCACTTTACATACATTTTAAAATGTTGTCTTTATGTTGTATCCTGAAACATTAACATTAGACTATCATCTTATGAAACTGTGCTGTGCAGCTCAAACAAAGCAAATTCTTGCGCTAGCCAGCTGCGACACAAAACTCACCCTCCCCAAAAGAATCAAAGATAATGCCCTGTACCGACCAGTGGAGATCTGTTTTCTTTACTCTATCCAGGCAATTCAAATTCTTTGTCCAGCTCCACAGTAAACACAAACCACAAACCAAACTCAAATGCTGCTGGTGTCCATAGTGAATATATAGATCAGCTCAGCTGCTCAATCACTGCACTTACAAATTTGGCTGATCCAGCTGATACTTACAGTGACTGGCTGACATGTTCAGTGGTTACAGAAAGTCTGCCAAATTTCAAATAGGACCCTTGTTTTAGATTTTGTTTAAACTCAGAGAAATCCAAATCCTCATTCAACCCCAAAGGTGCCAGACTTTTCAAGGAAATAATCCAGAATAGCTCTCTCCTGCTGAGTAGTCTATCATTGCCCACAACTCTTTCAATGGCCCAAAATGTTGTATCTTTTGCCTTATGTTGTTTCTCAACAAAATGTCTAACCAATGGAGCACCCATTCTTTGATGTCTTAAATTGCAAAAATGTTCCCCAATTCTGAATTTTAATGGTCTCGATGTCTTCCCAACATAAATCTGATTGCAAGGGCAGGAAATGAGGTAAATAACTCCTGCAGAGTTGTAGGTAAAGAAATCCTGGATTTGAATGTGCTTTCCAGTGTTGGGATTGACAAAAAAAATGTGCAGTACGAACAAAAACTGTCAAAAAATGCAGATATAGTTATCAAGGAAGCAGACAAGGGGGTTGCAATTGTAATTCAAAACTGCAAGGACTGTGAGGGCCAGGTCCTTCGTCAATTACAAGATCATATCTCATACATACCAATTGCATTTGACCCTACTAAAGAAATAAGTGCACACATCCAAGACATTCTGGAGGAGGGCCGTATCATGGGGTGGATCAGTACTTCTGAGTTTGAATTTTTGGCCAAGAAAAATCTCAGGGTCCCCTTATTTTACGTGCTGCCAAAGATTCATAAGGGTGTCAGTCCTCCCCCTGGTCGTCCCATAGTTTCAGGCAATGACTATATCCTGGAACCATTGTCCCAGTTCATTGATTATTTTTTAAAACCTTTCATTCCCTCCATGGGATCATATGTGTGGGCCTCTACTCATTTTTTACAAAAAATAGGCCCAATCAAGATTCAGCCTGAAGACATCCTGGTCACCATGGACGTCAAATCTTTATACACAAGCATTCCACAAGATCAGGCATTGGATATTATTTTTGATGTTTTACAGAAACGTGAAATACGGAATCCACCAACTCATTTTTTGACCTCTTTGGCCGACATAGCTTTAGGAAAAAAATATTTTTCATTCAACAAAAAGTTCTTTTGGCAGACCAAGGGGGTACCCTTGGGATGCCCCATGGCAACAGAGGTTGCCAATCTATATATGCAACATTTTGAACAACAATTCATTTTTGCCAACTACCTACATGGTAGAAATATTATCTCCTGGCTGCGGTATATAGATGACATATTCATGATTTGGCGAGGCACAAATGATGAGCTGAGGAATTTTTTTCAATGGATTGATGCACAAGATCCCAATCTTAGTTTTGAGACAACTTGCAGTAATGAACAGGTCAATTTTTTGGACATTACAGTTAAAAAATCTACAAAGAATTTAATTACCACCATGTATCACAAACCTACTGATAGGAATACTTTTCTCAAGTACGACAGTTATCATCCTGCTCAATCTTAAAAACAATCTACCATATAGCCAATTTTTAAGAATAAAGCGTAATTGTTCTAGGAATCCAGATTACCTCCAGGAATCTCAATTTTTAGCACAACGTTTCTATGATAGAGGATATCCTGTAAAGGTGGTGAAAGCAGCTATGCATAGAGCTAATGCCTGCAAACGTGACGTTTTGTTATGCCCTCAAAAAAGAGCAGGGCAGAACCGCACAGCATGCATTCTTCCATTCAATCCGATCACTAAGAGACTCCAAACATACATTCATTCCAATTGGCACTTGGTCCAGGACCTGCC
This sequence comes from Rhineura floridana, assembly GCF_030035675.1. Taxonomy (NCBI): domain Eukaryota; kingdom Metazoa; phylum Chordata; class Lepidosauria; order Squamata; family Rhineuridae; genus Rhineura; species Rhineura floridana. Next base: position 200,031,424 of record NC_084482.1, read on the forward strand.
AGGCCTGACAACACGGCCTATGGTAGTATTCAAAAGAACAAGAAATCTCAAGGACTGGTTGATCCATACAGACTATGTAAGGAGCGGTGATAACCAGCGTCAATCAACGATTTTCCACACATCCAATCCAACAGGACACCATCCATGTGGCCACTGTTCATACTGCAAATTCACCCAAAAGAATTTTTTTTTGTCAATCCCAACACTGGAAAGCACATTCAAATCCAGGATTTCTTTACCTGCAACTCTGCAGGAGTTATTTACCTCATTTCCTGCCCTTGCAATCAGATTTATGTTGGGAAGACATCGAGACCATTAAAACTCAGAATTGGGGAACATCTTTGCAATTTAAGACATCAAAGAATGGGTGCTCCATTGGTTAGACATTTTGTTGAGAAACAACATAAGGCAAAAGATACAACATTTTGGACCATTGAAAGAGTTGTGGGCAATGATAGACTACTCAGCAGGAGAGAGCTATTCTGGATTATTTCCTTGAAAAGTCTGGCACCTTTGGGGTTGAATGAGGATTTGGATTTCTCTGAGTTTAAACAAAATCTAAAACAAGGGTCCTATTTGAAATTTGGCAGACTTTCTGTAACCACTGAACATGTCAGCCAGTCACTGTAAGTATCAGCTGGATCAGCCAAATTTGTAAGTGCAGTGATTGAGCAGCTGAGCTATCTATATATTCACTATGGACACCAGCAGCATATGAGTTTGGTTTGTGGTTTGTGTTTACTGTGGAGCTGGACAAAGAATTTGAATTGCCTGGATAGAGTAAAGAAAACAGATCTCCACTGGTCGGTACAGGGCATTATCTTTGATTCTTTTGGGGAGGGTGAGTTTTGTGTCACAGCTGGCTAGCGCAAGAATTTGCTTTGTCTGAGCTGCACAGCAGTTTCATAAGATGATAGTCTAATGTTAATGTTTAAGGATACAACATAAAGACATTTTAAAATGTATGTAAAGTGAGTTATATGGAATGTGGTCTTTAAAAGTATTTTGTTTATGTTTCAGACCACGGTGTTGTCTCTATGACATTGATTGTAGTCTGTTTTAATGTTTTTAACTCCTGAAGAAGGATAATTTCGAAACACGTTGAGCTTACAATAAATCTACTCAGCACCAGAGCCTGTCTCTCTTTCGTGCCTTCAGTTTGGTGCTTTTCCCTTTTACTTCTGCAGCTTTCACATCCATACATAGAGATTGGGAATACCATGGTCTGAATGATCCTGACTTTGGTGTTCAGTGATACATCTTTGCATCTGAGGATCTCCTCTAGTTCTCTCATAGCTGCCCTCCCCAGTCCTAGCCTTCTTCTGATTTCTTGACTGTTGTCTCCATTTTGGTTGATGACTGTGCCAAGGTATTGATAATCCTTGACAAGTTCAATGTCCTAATTGTCAACTTTAAAGTTACATAACTCTTCTGTTGTCGTTATTTTAAACTTCTTGATGTTCAGCTGTAGTCCTGCTTTTGTGCTTTCCTGTTTAACTTTCATCAGCATTTGTTTCAAATAATTACTGGTTTCTGCTAGTAGTATGGTATGCCGCCCTGGGCTCCTGCTGGGAGGAAGGGCAGAATATATAGATCAAATAATAAAATAAAATGATAAAATAAAATAATCATCTGCATATCTTAAATTATTGATATTTCTCCCTGCAAGTTTCACACCTCCTTCATCTTGGTCCAATCCCGCTTTCTCTATGATCTGTTCTGTGTATAGATTAAACAAATAGCATGATAAAATACAACCCTCACACTCTTTTTGATGGGGAACCAATCGGTTTCTCCATATTCTGTCCTTACAGTAGCCTCTTGTCCAGAGTATAGCTTGCACATCAGAACAATCAGATGCTGTGGCACCCCCATTTCTTTTAAAGTATTTCATAGTTTTTCATGATGTACACAATCAAAGGCTTTGCTGTCATCTATAAAGCACAGGGTGATTTCCTTCTAAAATTCCTTGGTCCGTTCCATTATCCAATATATGTCTGCAATATGATCTCTGGTGCCTGTTCCCTTTCTAAATCCAGCTTGGACATCTGGCATTTCTCATTCCATATATGGTAAGAGCCTTTGTTGTAGAATCTTGAGCATTACTTTACTTGCATGGGATATTAATTCCATAAGAAAGTTGAAATACAATATAATTATATAAAAACTTTTAATGCAATAGAATAAAAGCGAATTAAACCAAAATTAGACAGAGCCTTTAAGGAACCTAAGATCCAGAATGCGGAGTCATTGTATACACTATACAGAATTCTTAAAGAGTTCTAATTCCCTGACCTAACGTAATCACTATCCTAACTCTCTTACATATGCTTTCATCTCTCAAATCCCCCTCCCCACTGTCTCTCTTAACTGTCATTTTCAAACTGACACTCTAGCTGTCACTCACTCTAACTCCACCCAACATTCCGTCTCACTGTTCAAGAACATGTGGGAGAGTGGTGTTGTGCTCACATCCTGCTTGTGGACTTCCCAGAGGCATCTGGCTGACTACTGTGGGGAAATGGGATGCTGAACTAGAGAGGCTTTTGATCTGATCCAGCAGGGCTCTTCTTGTGTTCTTAAAACAGGCCTGTTATTTTGTGGTCCAAGACAGTGCATGAATTGGAGGCCCCAGCCTTCTTACCTTTTGTTTTCTTACACTGTTTTGAGAAGGCTACTGGGAGGGAGCTTGATTTGGCTACATTCTCTCTCTCATACACAAACAGAGTAATTCAAGCACTGGTCCATGATCCTTCAGGCTGTCCAGTGCATCCACAAGATCACCTTTATTTAGCAAACCCATAAGAACCTGATCAAGCCAAAGGTCCATCTAAGTCTAGCATCTTGTTCTAACAGTAACCAACCAGATGCCTAATAAGAAGCTGGTAAGAAGCACAGACATAAAGGCAGGTACTGCAGATAAGTCTGAAGTTCTCTGAATAAGCAGACCAAGTTTATTTGTTAATAAACTTGGTGGGCTTCTTCAGGGAACGTATGAAGCTGGAGGTTTTTTCCCCTAGATCAGATTATTTCACCCTTGTAAATAAGACTCCCAAAGTTACTAGCCTGCAAAAAAAATATTACTAGCTTGCTGGGGCCTGACAGAGGAGGGAATCTCCCCAACCCTCCTCCAGCAGCCCACTGGTCTATGCCAGATGAGGAATCTTTCCTGTGGCTTCCCTCTTGCTTTCTGCACCGGGAACAAAGGTGGAATGCATTGCTCTGTCTCTCCTCTGCCAGCCCCCTCACTCACCTGCACTCAGTTGCAGTTCCTTGTTTCCCTATGGCTACTAGAAGAGTGCTTAAATACAAGAGGCAAGCTTGGAGGATGGCAACAAGGGAGAGGGCCTTCCAGTGGTGGCCCCCAAATTATGGAATGATGTTTTTGACAAGGTGCGCCTGGCGCCAACGCTGTTATCTTTTTGGCGCCAGGTTAAGACATTCCTCTTCTCCTAGGCATTTTTGCATGCGTTTCTAAAATTGTTTTTAAAAATGTGTTTTAAATTTGCATATTTGTTTTTAATGTTTTTAATTGTTGTAAACCACCCAGAGAGCTGCGGCTATGGGACGGTATACAAATGCAATAAATAAATAAATATAAATAAGAAAAGGGCCGTAGCTCAGGGGTAGAGTATTTGTTTTGCATGCAGAAGGTTCCAGGTTCAATCCCCCATATCCCCAAGTAGGGCTGCGAGAGATCCTTGCCTGAAACCCTGGAGAGCTACTGCCAGTCAGCGTAAGCAATACTGAGCTAGATGGACCTGTGGTCGTACACAATAGAAGGCAGCTTCCTGCGTTCCTAAGGCTAGATTATTTGCCCTACCAGCCCAGGATTGGCTCTGACCGGCAGCCTTTCTCTAGGGCCTCATGCAAATGTCTTTCACCATCACCTGCTCCTGATCCGTTCACTTGGAGAAGCCAGAGGTCAAACCAGGGACCTTCCACGTACAAAACTTGTATTCTGGCATGTGCTTTGCAGGATCTGGTAGCTTGCAGTGTGAAAGGCCATCTGCAAAACCCTGGAAGGCAACTCTAAGCTAGATGGACCAATAGTCCGAACTGATGACAGGGAGCCTCCTGCGTTCTTAATTCCTGACCTCTCCAGTTAAAAAAGGCTCTCGGGTAGGATGGCTGGGAAAGGCTTCTCTCTGCCTGAGGCCTTGGGAGAGCCGCTGTTGTAGACAGTAATTGGGCAAAATGGACCAGTGATCTGCTGGAATGAAACAGGTCATAAATAAGGTTTTACCTCTCCAAGACTGGTATTGGGGCAAGCAAGCAGACTTCCACAGAGCAGGCAGGAATTGAGAATCGGACTAGTGAGAAGCCTGGGGAGGTGTGGACCAGGAGCCCCTCCATCCGACAGGCATGGTCTGCTGACTTACCTGGAGGAGGCCTGCAAAATAGCCCTAGCAAGCCAATGAGACTGCAGCTGTTCCCCAAGCAACGGGGGAGAGGGGAGGCAGGCTGAAACGCTAAAATAAACCACGGCTCGGTCCTGACAGTGACCAGCCTTGTGAAAAGGGTGAGATACACACATTATGTATTATCTCTCACCCTATCAGTTATAACTGGGGTAGTCTGCCTGGGGCCCTCCCAATGTAGTTGAACTACAACTCCCATTATTCCTGACCATCGGCCATGCTGGCTGGGGCTCATGAGAATTATAGTCCAATATATTTAATAGATTGTAGTCCAATATTTTGAATATATTCATTTAATATATTTTAAAGTCTGTTTTTGAGATGTTTTCAAACGTTTGCCGCCCTGGGCTCCTACTGGGAGGAAGGGCAGGATATAAATGTCATAGATAAATAAATACTTGGAGGGCACCACGTTGGCTATCTTTGAGTTAGAATACCAACACCTGATCTCCTCCTCCTCAGGATTTCCTGGTGTGATAATAAAGGTGGAACCAGAAGAGGACCCCTTGGTCTCAGATCTCCAGGCATCTCAGGGAAGCACAATTGTCTCAGGAACCCAGCCAGGTGAGCGGATAGGTGTGGCTAACTCGTGGCACACAATTGGTATATTCCACCCTGTCCCGAAGTGCTGGGTGGGCATGGGGCTGCCTTCCCCAACCTGTCGCCCTCCAGGGGTTGTATCCAGTGTTAGGCCTACTCAGAATAGACCTGTTGAAATTATGGAATTAAGTTAGTCATGTTCATTCATTTCAATTTCTATCCTGAGCAGGACTTAGTTGGGTGCAACCCCAGATAGTATGGGCTGCGATTCCCATCGGCTTCAGCCAGCATGGCCATGGGGAAAGACAGTCCTTGAAGTAACTTGGTCCTGGAGCAGGATCAGATGTGCACCCATGTTGGATTCAGATATATGCAAATAGCCTAAGAAACATGCACCCACACAATTTAATCCTGCATAATGATTTTTATAATGATTTTTTTAAAAAAAGACTTGGGTTCCTTCACGGTTCCCTTGTGTTACTTTGAGAGTACGAAAGGCTGCATATCCCTATATAAGTCATTTTTTTCTTTTTCATGTAAAATTGGCATCCTGGTGTGTATTTATGTGGTGTTTTTTTAATGACACATTTTTATTTTAAAAAGTTAGACCCCACTTTTCTGCTTCACAAGGGAGCTAAATCTACAAACATAACAATCAACAGCAATCCAGCCCTTAAAAACTGAAGGCCCCTCCAGACATCCTTTTTATTGTGCATTCACAGTTATCTGTGTTCATGATGATATTGGGGCAGTTATACGCAATCCCACTTTCAATACTGTTTGCGCCTCTAAAAGTTTCAGGGCAGACATACATGCTTCGTTTTCAGTCAGTGTATGTCCCATAACTTCTTGCTAAAATCCTGTAGCATTTGTGGTATAAAATGCTCCGGGGTTTATTTTGTTCCACTTTTGTTGTGCTATAGTGCAAGAGTACCTTTCCAGATGGCGATAATGCAGTGAATAAACCTTTATTTTTTAAAGCCATAGGCCACCTCAAGTGACATTGGGGAAGCATTGCACAATTACTAATAAAGCGGAATGATGCGTGGACAATCCAGTATAATTGCACTAATATTGCATCCAGTAGTGTAGTGGCAAATTCAGAAGTGCAGGGTTCCCTTCATGATAGTCATGCCACCCCCCTCACAGCCACACTCCCTTTTCTAATTTCTCTTGTCTCCCTTGTTGTCTCGTGAGTCCACACTTCACTACAACTGACATCCCTAGGTGCCAATCATCATGAAAGGGGAAGCTGTGTGTTAGCTACTGAGAAGACTCTTCTCAGTGGCTGACTCACCTCCTTTCACTCAGATTGGCTCCAATCAGCACAAAAGGACAAGGACTGTTCTCAGTGGCTAACATGCTCCCTTTTTATTCTGATTGGCTCATACAAAGGGACTTGGCTGGGACCCTACTCCCAAAAAAGTAATGGGTCTATGACTCCCCCACAACTCTGGACAACTACACCACTGTTTGCATCAATGACATGTTGCAGAGTACACCTGCAACCCCCCCCCTCCAAAAAACCACAACAGTCTGGAAGGGCCCACAGATTCTCAAACTAAAAATAACAGAAACTGCACACATGCACACACACACACAGAGCGGCACTCATAATCAATACATTAAGCAGAAACTTTTTTTGCACAGAAATTATGCACAGTGTCGTGATTTCTCTGTTGCTTCCAACAGGCAATGGTTACATGAAAGAAGAAGGGGATTTTCTGCCAGGAAGCGCAAAGCACATGGAGCATACTGGAGCATCATTAGCAGTGGCCAGAGGAAGCTTTTTCCGGAGGGCCAATCAGTACAGAACAGAAAGGCAGCAGGGAAGCCATGCAGGGAAAAGAGCCGGCAAGAAACCCTACAAATGCCCTAATTTTGGGAAAATCTTCATCTGGAGAAAATACTTCCTTGCCCAGGAGAGAGGCCATACAGGAGAGAAACTGTACACATGTTCATATTGTGGGAAAACCTTCAATGGGAGATCGTATCTCCTTGCCCACGAGAGAACCCATACCGGAGAGAAACCGCACAAATGCTCGCTTTGTGGGAAAGGCTTCAATGTAAGGTCTTACCTTATTGCCCACTGGAGAACTCACACAGGAGAGAAGCCCCACATTTGTTCATTTTGTGGGAAAAGCTTCAGTGGAAGATCAAACCTTAATAGACACCAGAGAAGCCACACGGGAGAGAAGCCGTATACCTGCTCCGTCTGTGGTAGAAGCTTTAGTCACAAGGCACATATGATCAGGCATGAAAGAATCCACACGGGAGAGAAGCCCTACAAATGTTCACAGTGTACGAAAAGCTTCAGCCAGAGTTCTACCCTCATTTCACATGAGAGAACCCACACAGAGAAACCATACAAATGCTCGTACTGTGAGAAGAGCTTCAGCCAAAGCGCTAAACTAGCCACACATGAGAGAACCCACACGGGTGAGAAACCATATGAATGTCCAGCTTGTGGGAAAGGTTTTAATCACAGGTCGGATTATATCATACACGAGAGAACCCACACGGGCGATAAACCATATGCGTGTTCCATCTGCGGGAAAGGGTTCAGTGGGAGATCCAATCTTACGAGACACGAAAGAAGCCACACGGGAGAGAAACCATATCTCTGCTCAGTTTGCGGTAAAGGCTTCTGCCACAAAGCGCATCTCCTCCGCCATGAGAAAATTCACACAGGAGAGAAACCCTACAAATGCTCAGATTGTGGTGAAAGCTTCAAGCACAGAACAGACCTCATTGGCCACGAGAGGAGTCATTCAGGAGTTAAGCAGTATACCTGCACAGCCTGTGGGAAAAGCTTCAGTGGGAAGTCGAACCTTAACAGACACAAAAGAAGCCACACAGGCGAGAAACCCTATACATGCTTGGTCTGCAGCAGGAGCTTTAGTCATAAAGCACACCTGATTAGACACGAGAGAATCCATACAGGGGAAAAACCATACAAATGCTTGCAATGCATGAAAAGTTTCAATCAGAGCTCTACCCTCGTAGCTCATGAGAGAACTCACACGGGAGAGAAACCGTATAAAAGCTGAGCGTGGAAAATACCTTCTGTTTTGGAATACAAATCCTAGAGATTGTGAAGCGGTTGTGTGTATTTTGCATTTAAAATGTGTATATCCCCTTCGCCAAATTTTAGACAAAGAGGACATTTAAAAAAAATATAAGTAAATAGAGTAAAAATATGAGGGGGGACATGATAGTCACCCCATAGGCTTTCTACAAACTGAGGCCTTGTTCAAGATTTTTCCTTAATAATAATAAAATTTTATTTGTTATTCGCCCATCTGTCTGACTTAACAGACACTCTGGGCGACTTACACAATATAAAATACAATTTAAAACATATTCATACAACAGTCACCATATTAAACAACAATACATCTAAACCACCCGTTAGTAATACAACATAATAGCCTAACCCACCCCAGAAATCCCGTAGGCCTGCCTGAATAACAAGGTCTTTAAGGCTCGACGAAAAGCCATCAGGGAGGAGGCATGTCGAAGGTCAAAAGGAAGCAAGTTCCAGAGGGTGGGGGCCACAACCGAGAAGGCCCTCTCTCTGGTCCGCACCAGCCTAGCTGTTTTCACCAGTGGGACCGAGAGAAGGTCTTGTGAGGCCGATCTTGTTTGGCAGCATATTTGGTGATACTGGAGGCGTTCCTTCAGATAAACTGGACCAAAACCGTTTAGGGTTTTAAAGGTTAATACCAACACCTTGAATTGGGCCCGGTATACAACTGGCAACCAGTGTAGCTCCATCAACACTAGGGTGACATGATCCCGGCGACGGCTTTGCTTTATTAAGCGTGCTGTCGCATTCTGTACCAGCTGCAATTTCCGGACCGTCTTCAAGGGTAACCCCACGTAGAGCGCATTACAGTAGTCTAATCGAGAGGAGACCAGGGCATGTATCACTCGTGGAAGCAGATGTATAGGAAGGTAGGGTTGCAGCCTCTGTACCAGATGAAGTTGGTACCAGGCTGCCCGACTTACTGCAGATACCTGGGGCTCCATGGACAATTGAGAGTCCAAAATGACCCCCAGGCTGCGGACCTGGTCCTTTAGGGGCAATCTCACCCCATTAAACACCAGGTCAAAGTTTCCCAACCTTCCCTTGTCCCCCACCAGTAACACCTCGGTCTTGTCGGGGTTCAGCTTCAGCCTGTTCTCTCCCATCCATCCACTTACAGACTCCAGGCAATTGGACAAGGTTTCCACAGCCAACTCTGGTGAGGATTTAAACGAGAGATAGAGCTTATGCTTAAGGAGAAAAATGGACACATTGTGCCCCCCCCCAAAAAAAAATACCCATCAAGAAAAGTTACTGTAGTTTCATGGTACAGAACATACCTTGCTTGCAGAAGATCCAGGGTTTATTCCCCGACATCCTCACTTTTAAAAGTAGAAAGGCCTCCTCAGTGATCATGAGGTTGGAACAACACCCCCCCCGGAGGAAAGGTTAAAGGTTACAACATTTGAGGCTTTTTAATTTAGAGAAAAGGTGAGTAAACCGAGGGGAAATGATAGAGGTGTATCAAATCATGCATGGTATAGAGAAAGTGGATAGAATTTCTTCTCCCTCATAATGTTAGAACTCGGGGCCATCCAATGAAGCCGGAGGGTGGGAGGTTCCGGGCGGACAAAAGGAAGGGCTTCTTCACAAAGTGCATAGCTGGACAATGCAGTTCACTAAACGCAAGTTGGCCGCCTAGGACCCTTCCCACTGTCCTGTTCTATGATTCTCTGTAATGATGGCCTTCAACTTGGAAGGCTTTAAAGGGGGATTACACAAATTCACTATTGTTTAGACAGTGCCCACAATAAATATATGGGGTTGTAACCAACTAAGCCATATTCAGAGCAGACTCACTGAAATGACTGGAGTTAATTGCCCATTTATTTCAGTGGGTTTACTCAAAGTATGGTTTAGCTAGCTGTAACCCATGGTATGTATATATAGAATAGATCAGGGCAGGATGGTTTGTGTTACCAAAGGGGAAGGAAAGAAGTATGCCAACTTTTCTAAAAAGGATTACAAAAAGTCTTTACATTAAGGACTTTTAAGACTGAACATTAGCTGGAATTATTTCTTTTCTCAAAAACACCCCACATTTGAAAAATATGATAAGCTTGCTTTGCAGAGATTCCAAAGTGAATGACATTTTTTTGGTAATTTCATTAATATTACCACTTGAAAACTGTTTTCTTCTTGCAAATGTTACATTTTCATTTTTTTAAAAAGTCTTCTAATAGTAAGAACTACTGAAGCAGATTCTGCTCAGCTCGGATGAACAAGTCTTTTATACCTGGAACCACCATGATACTGATGAAACTTGGTTTTTCTTTTAATCTTGTGCAAAATGTTTCATTGCTCCACCTCAGTCTGTCTTAGATGAGTTCTTACCAACAAATCAGTTCGCTAAACTCTGATTACACGGTCCTGACCGCTGTTTTGACTCCAAATATTGCTTATTTTTTTTCAGATTCATTTGGATGTGTTGGCATAGCAGGGAATATTCTATATTCCCAAACTTGATGGTGAAGAAGAACATATTAAAGATTTTTTTCCTTTCTAGAATACAATTTCTGCTTCTGTTATATTGGGAGTTACAGTTCCATGGTCAGAAAAACAACAAATTAGAACAGGTACAGAGGAGGGCAAGGTGATCCACAGTATGGTAAACAAGTCCTATGAAGAAATGTTGAAGAATGGGCATGTTTAGCTAGGAGAACAGAAGACTAAGACTGGAACATGAGGGCACTCTTCAAAGACCAGAAAGGCTGTCAAATAGAGGAGGGCAGAAGCTTATTTTCTGCTGTCCTAGAAGGAAAGACTAGATCCAGTATACCAGTAAGAAACTTAAAAGGATCCAGGAATCCTGACAAAGATGATGAAATAGTGATGGTGGCTTACTGACAGGGCCAGCCCAAAACATATTGCTGCCTGAAGCAAAGGACAGTTCTCATTCCATGTACAGAAGTGGAGTGGCAGCTGAATCTTACTTCAGCACTGGTGATGAGAGCATCCTCCACTGCACCAGAGGGCACCAAGTTAGTTGGGACAACCGGACAAGCCATATAATATTTCATTCCATTTATGAATCACTTCCCATAAAATATCTTGAAATGATTTCACAGCAAAAACAATAAAATTACGCAATGTCAAATTTCAAAAAAACAAAAAGCGTTTGCATATGTAAAAACAATTTCAAATCCAATGCAGATACAGATTGGGATAAAGATCACCACTGTAAAATTTGTTTAAAAAGAGAGGTCTTCAAGAGTCACTGAAAAAAACCAAGTCTGTCTGATATGTACTGGGAGGTAGTTCCAAAGGGTAGGTGGCACCATGCTGAAGGCCTGATTTCTGTATTGTATGGCACAGACCTGATGAAATGGTATCTGCAAGAGGCCCTTTCCTGCACAGTGCAATGTGTATAGAAGGGATGACCAGGCCCAGCTCTAGCAGGTGGCTAGGGTGGGCCCAGCCCAGGGACCCCTGAAGGGCCCATCCTTAGGATGGAGCTCCTGTTCCACGATCTGTGCCAGCATCTGGTAGCGGGACCCAGCAATCCAACGCTACCACAGATCACAGTGGGAGCTCCCAGACACCCCTCTAATACAGGCAGTGTGGGCTTAAATAAGTCCACCCACCCCACCTACTTGTTGCATGACTTCACACTTGCCATCCAACCTATTGCATAAGTGCAAACACCCTGCTAGGAGTGAAGGGTGTGTGCGCTGACATGGGAGGGCAGGTGGGCCCAGCGCCACCTGCTTCAGGAGGGGGTGTTGGGCTGTATGGTGCTACGAGACTGGGCCAGGCTGGTGTCAGCGCTGGGTGAGACAATCTCTTTGGTATCCTAAAATATACACAGTTCGGTGCTCCAAGATGAGGGAATAGCTAGGAGGTGCAACTAGGGGACTCCAGCCTTCTACATCCACTACTTGATGCTGTCACCTCACTTTGCCTAATGGTAGGGCAGGCCCTGCTCACTTACCTCCTTAACTCCACTGCCCTTGACAAGCTCCTCCTCTTGCTTGGAAAAAAAGAGACAGAGGCTGTGGAATTCTTCGTTCCCCAAGAGAAAAAGGCAACAGCAACAGAACAGACAGTTAAGTAATTGAAGTGGAACAGCTCCTGATTATGTTGCAGGCATACATACTTTTTTAAAAAAGCGTTTTTAAACCGCATTCACAATACTTTGAGATTGCATGTGCGTGTGTCACTTTGTAAATGATGAGTGGCAGGAAAGCCTTGTGTTTGAACTCCAGTGTGACACATAGTGAAATAAATCCTTTTAGGAAAAGACAAAGAGGACTTGCATCGGTGGTGTGCTGATAGTCAGGATCCTAGCTATCCCATTCCATTCCTCCTCCCTCCTTACAGTTTTTGGGTTGGTCTGGGAATCTTCCGCTGCCTGAAATCCTGGAGAGCCATAGCCAATAACTGCAGACAATACTGAGTTAGATGGACCAACATTCTGACTTGGTATAAGGCTGCTTCCGATGTCCCATACAACTTGAAAGTGTTCATTCCAAGATTTGAGCAAAGAGCTCTTGAACTCCTTCTCCCTCCTCAGTGTGAATGGCTGGCTACAGAGGCACTTCTTGTTGTTATGTGCCTTCAAGTCGATTACGATTTGTGGCGACCCTATGAATCAGCAACCTCCAAGAGCATCCGTCATGAACCACCCTGTTCATCTTGTAAGTTCAGGTCTGCGGCTTTCTTTATGGAATCAATCCTCTCTTGTTTGGCCTTCCTCTTTTTCTACTCCCTGCTGTTTTCCCCAGCATTATTGTCTTTTCTAGTGAATCATGTCTTCTCATGATGTGTCCAGATAACCTCCGTTTCATCATTTTAGCTTCAAGTGATAGTTCTGGTTTAATTTGTTCTAACACCCAATTATTTGTCTTTTTCGCAGTCCATGGTATGCGCAAAGCTCTCCTCCAGCACCACATTTCAAACAAGTTGTTTTATCTGCCTTTTTCACTGTCCCAACTTTCACATCCATACATAGAAATCAGGAATACCATGGTCTGAATGATCCTGACTTTGGTGTTCAGTGATACATCTTTGCATTTGAGGACCTTTTCTAGTTCTCTCACAGCTGCCCTACCCAGTCCTAGCCTTCTTTTGATTTCTTGACTATTGTCTCCATTTTGGTTAATGACTGTGCCGAGGTATTGATAATCCTTGACAAGTTCAATGTCCTCATTGTCAACTTTAAAGTTACATAAATCTTCTGTTGTCATTACTTTAGTCTTCTTGATGTTCAGCTGTAGTCCTGCTTTTGTGCTTTCCTCTTTAACTTTCATCAGCATTCATTTCAAATCATTACTAGTTTCTGCTAAGAGTATGGTATCATCTGCATATCTTAAATTATTGATGTTTCTCCCTCCAATTTTCACACCTCCTTCATCTTGGTCCAATCCCGCTTTCCGTATGATATGTTCTGCATACAGATTAAACAAATAGGGTGATAAAATACACCCGTCTCACACCCTTTCCGATGGGGAACCAATTGGTTTCTCCATATTCTGTCCTTACAGTAGCCTCTTGTCCAGAGTATAGGTTGCGCATCAGGACAATCAGAAGCTGTGGCACCCCCATTTCTTTTAAAACATTCCATAGTTTTTCATGATCTACACAGTCAGAGGCTTTGCTGTAGTCTATAAAGCACTGGGTGATTTTCTTCTGAAATTCCTTGCTCCGTTCCATCATCCAACGTATGTTTGCAATATGATCTCTGGTGCCTCGTCCCTTTCTAAATCCAGCTTGGATGTCTGGCATTTCTCACTCCATATATGGTAAGAGCCTTTGTTGTAGAATCTGGAGCATTACTTTACTTGCATGGGATATTAAGGCAATAGTTCTGTAATTACTGCATTCCCTGGGATCCCCTTTCTTTGGAAGTGGGATATATATTGAACGCTTCCAGTCTGTGGGCCATTGTTTAGTTTTCCATATTTCTTGACAAATTTTTGTCAGAATTTGGACAGATTCAGTCTCAGTAGCTTGTAGCAACTCTATTGGTATGCTGTCTATTCCTGGTGATTTGTTTCCTCCAAGAATTTTAAGAGCAGCTTTCACCTCACATTCTAAAATTTCTGGTTCTTCATCATATGGTTCCTCTGTGAATGTCATCCTGTCATCTCTTTTATAGAGTTCTTCAGTGTATTGGTTCCATCTTCCTTTTATTTCATCTCAGTCAGTCAGTGTGTTCCCCTGTTGATTATTCAACATCCCTACTCATGGTTTAAATTTCCCTTTCATTTCTCTAATCTTTTGGAATAGGGCTCTTGTTCTTCCCATTTTGTTGTCCTTTTCTATTTCTATATAATAACTATTGTAATAGTTTTCTTTGTCCCTACGTACTAGTCGTTGTATAGTTGCATTTAGGGTTCTGACCGTGTTTCCATCTCCTTTTGCTTTAGGAAACCCATCTATTCAGGCATCCCGGTTACCTGAGTGGTCAACTAGATACCTCCAGGAAGCCCACAAATAGGGCATGAAGGTAACAGTCTTCCCCTGTTTGTTCCCAAGAACTGGTGTGCATCTAACTGGTATGCAGAGGTACACTGCTTCTAAACCTGGAGGTTCAATCTAGCACTCATGGAGGATAGTTGCCGATAGCTTTATCCTTCAATAATTTGTGTAATCCCATTTTGAAGTCATCTGCATCAGCGGTCATCACCATATCTTATACTGTAGTAGCAAATACCATAAATTAACTATATGGTCTGTGAAAAAGTACTTTTAAAAAATCACTGTTCTGAACATACTGGCAATTGATTGAATTTGATTACTTACTCCAGTTCTAGTGTTTTTTTTGGGGGGGGGGTACTTCTAACCACTTTCTCCACAGCATGCATAGTCGTATAAATATCATACTTCCCTTTTAGTTATCTTCATTCTAAAATTAAAAAGCCCCTCAGCGCTTAGCCTACCCTTGTAAGGAAGGTGTCCCAGGCCCTTGATCAGCAGGTTGCCCTTTTCCAGCTCTGTGCTCTCTTCTCCTCATAGAATTCCCACTTGTTGCATATTATATGCCTGGGTCTTGGGGCAGGGATGGTCAGAAAGTAGAGCGGGATCCGTTGGTGGTTTGCCGCAGATCGGCAAGGGTTCCACATAGTGGCAGCTGGTGGCTCCATGTCAGTGGGGCAATGGAATCTGCTCCAGGGTTTAGTGTGAACTGAAGCACCTTGAACAGCTCCTTGAAAGTTCAGACTAATCCCCAGAGCAGATTCCACTGCCCACTGACATGGAGCCACCACTGGGACTAGATGTAATAATAGCAACGACTAACTGCTATAGACAAATACGGTCAACCGCCTTACTGGAAAAATTAACAAGACATTCATTAACAAGAGACTTGTTAAAGACACCTTTCACGAACAGTAGTTTTGCTTTATCTCCTACATATTGTAAAAAGGGTCATCCATCCACTCATGGATCACGGGTTAAAACCCTCACTCTCATCAAAGAACATGAAAGGGACAATGTATTATTTTTCTTAGGCTGACTAAAATGGAAATTGACTGTATGCTCTGTTTATTACTGCTGCTGTTGTGAAAATAAACAAAGAAGTAAATAATATCAATAACTGAAATGCCTTTTCCTCTTAAAATTAGGCTGTTGAAACAAAGAAAACTTGAGGGGGGAAACATAAGAAGTTGCCTTATACCGAGTTAACCATTGGGCCTGTCTAGCTCAGTATCATCAACGCTGATTGGTAGCAGCAATTCAGGAATTCAGAAAGGGGTCTCTCCCAGCCCTACATGGAGATAGCAGGGATTGAGCCTGGGTCCTTCCCAAGAAGTGGGTTCTTGTCTGACAGGACTGTGTGGTCAGTTCTCCCGCTGACATCAAATTTGTGGGCCGAGCAAGTGTTCAAAGGCACCCTGGTCCTTAAATCTAAGAGTAAAAGGACAACAGAAGCATCCTGCTGAATCAGGCCAAAGGCCCATCTTGTCCAGCTTCTTGTGCTCACAGTGGCCAAACGGATGCCCCCATCAGTGGTATGTTGACATTCTCACTTGCCCGAGCTTCTATTTTGCATCTGGCTCCAGCTAGTGTACCTCAGGGTTCAGGGTGTGTGCACGACAAAGCCTGAAGTCTGCCCATCCACCCTTGTCTTGGTGCACACACACGAATTAACTGCTGAGGTACTTTATATGAAGGGGACCCTGGCAAAGTTTCTGCGGCTGTTTAGGGCCTTAAAGAGCCACAGGATTGGGTCAGTGGGAGGGTGAATACTTGGGTGAAAAGACTAAAATCAAGGGCCTGTGCTTCCACTTCATCACTCCACCGTCACTATGTTTGAGCCTGTCACCTTGAAGACATTGCTGGTGCGAGATGCTTGGTGAAGATAGACCTGGTAATATCAAAACAGTATCTATGGGATTTGAAGAAGAAAAATTAACAAAGTATTATTTTAAGACTTTACATCAGTGGTACCTGACACCATCAATGGTACCTGCCACCAATATCAACTATCTCGGAACTGTGATCGGCAAGCAAGGCTTTCTTGTTGGTGCTGTCATGGGGGGGGTGCGTGGTGCAGTGACCTGTGACGGGTCCTTTTCAGTGGTGGTTCCTCAGTTTGTGGAACACTCTCCCAAGTATCTCTCTTCTTCATTACTGACTTTCAGGAGGAATTTTTATCCAGGCATTTGATGGCTAAAAGATACTGTTACTGGCAACCCTGAAATCTTGCTGAGAGAATGCGATCGTTTTTACCTGTTTTAGATTTTTTTAACTGTTTTTAGAATTTTTTTAATGATATTGTTATCAATGCGTTTGCTGCCCTGGGTTTCTTTGGGGAAAAGAATGGGATATAAATTGAATAATTATAGCAACAGTAAAAAGTTGTCACATGACAAGTGTTGGGAGATGTGATCCCCAAGAGGATTGTTCTTAGGATGTTGAAACCTTCAATGTTTGTAAGTAGTAAATTTTAGACTATATTAAACAAATTACTGGATATGAGACTCTGAGGAACCCAATAAACATATTTTGAATTATTTGGAAGGAAGTGTGGATGATGCCAATGTGGAAATGGTCACCAACCTCCCAACAGCAGCAACAATGTTGATTTCAGTACACTGGAAATAAAGACACGCACACCTGCCCCTGCTTTGCCACAAAATGAAGGAGTAGTGGTAATCTCTACCTGCCCAGGCGAGAGATGGTGAGGAGGCCCCAATGGGAGCTGGGAGGAAGGCTGATAATATGGGCAAGTTACTACGGTGAAGTCCATCTTGCCTTGGTGAAAGGGAGATCAATTGACCTTGTCCATGGTGTATTTTAAGATTTATTCTCTCTGTTGTTTAAGCTACAAACACAAAAAGAGCCCTGCTGGATCAGACCAAATGCCCATCTAGCCCAACGTTCTGTTTCCATCAGTGGCCCACCAGATGTCTGTAGGGAGTCTGCAAGCGGAACAAGAGGGCAATAGCCCCAATCTCACTTTTGGACTGGGGAGGTTTATTTTTATATAAAGTTGTATGGATTCATAATTTTTTTTACTATCCATTTACATCATGGTTATTAATTTTAAATAACAGTTATATTTCCTGCTGTGCATTTGATATGTTGTATACTGCTTTGGGCTCAAACTTATGGAAAAGCGGCATACAAATAAGCACATAATGATGATGGAGCCAAAGTTGCTGATGTTCCACCCCTAGCTAAGTTCAAAATACGCTTTCTGCTGAGCAGAGGCCTAGAAGATGCTGGAATGTCTGTCTAGACTCAACAGAAAGATCTCAGATTTTATTTTTCCATACTGTATGTTTATTTCGGGGTGGGGAACTTCCAAGTCTGGGGAGGACGAAACATGGCCCTCCAAATCTATCTGGCCCTCAGAATTCTCCTCAAGCCACACACCTCACTGGCCCTGCTTCACACTCTCCTTGTGTGTTTTTGCTTGGCTGAAATGTGCCATTGAATTCTGCTAATGCCTGGATGGAGGATAGAGAGAGGGGTCTGTGAGTGTGTGTAGAAACTAGTATACAAAGGTAAAATGAACATTTGTTGCTTTGCCCACTTTTGCCTCTGGCCCTGCCCACTATTGACATGTGACCCTTGGAAGCTTGCCCAGAAGGGAATGGTTCCTCATCTCCGATTCATACTGTGCCTCTCTTGTATCAGAGTCACGATTCCATGAAAGCTCAGAGCACTGAACAGGTTTCCAGGGTGATGGGCGGTTTCACTATTTCTCGCCTGCATGGGTCCTCTCATGTATCACAAGATGTGACCGCTGATTGAAGCTTTTGCCACAGTCTAAGCACTTGTATGGTTTTTCCCCCGTATGGCTTCTCTCGTGGATAATGCTGTAGGACCGCTGGTTGAAACTCTTCCCACAGTGCAAGCATTTGTACGGCTTCTCCCCCGTATGGATCCTCTTGTGCTCTATCAGGGCCGAACTCCGGCTGAAGCTTTTCCGGCAGTCCGGACAATTGTAGGGCTTCTCTCCAGTGTGCATCCTCTCGTGCCTGATCAGGTGCGACTTCTGACGGAAGCTTTTCCCGCAGTCGCAGCATTCGTACGGCTTCTCCCCTGTGTGCGTCCTCTCGTGTTGGCTCAGGCTGGACCTGAAACAGAAGCTTTTCCCACACTGGGGGCACTTGTATGGCTTCTCTCCCGTGTGGATTCTTTGGTGTTTGATAAGTTTGGAGCTCTCATTAAAGGACTTCCCACAGTCTGAGCAAGTGTACGGCTTCTCTTCTGAATGGGATCTCTCGTGTTTAATGAGGCTCGACCTGTGATTGAAGCACTTCCCACAGTCCAAACACTTATAAGGCTTCTCGCCGGTATGTATTATTTTATGTGCCATCAGCCATGAGCTCTGGCTGAAACATTTGCCACAGTCCAAACAAGCATATGGTTTCTCCCCTGTGTGGGTTCTCTCATGTGCCATAAGATTTGCTCTGCGATTGAAGCTTTTCCCGCAATCCGAGCACCTGTAAGGTTTCTCTCCTGTATGGGTTCTCTCATGTGTGATGATGTGGGATCTCTGGCTGAAGCTCTTACTGCACACTGAACATTTGTATGGTTTTTCACCTGTGTGGGTCCTCTCATGCCTGACAAGGTAGGATCGCTGCTTGAAGCTTTCCCCACAAAAAGAGCATTTGTAGGACTTGTCCTCCAAGTCAACTTTCTGATAATTCAGGTGGTCTAAGCTCTTGCAGATGCCTCTTGCACAGTCTTTATCTATTTCTCCAGGATCATTTTCCTGCCGAGTCACAGGTATCTCAGGAAACTGATCCATATTCCATTCCCCATTGAATCCCACATGCTCAGGTCTCTCCACCTGAAGATTCTCTTCATTCTCTCTCACTTTTTCATCGCCTGCTGGAAATAAAATAGAGAATTATGAAATGAGGTCATATACTCTGTACAAGGACGCTGCCACATGTCTCACCACTTTCAGAGATATGGTTGGTGGAGACATAGGAGGGGGCATTTTTGGTAGCTTTGGAACTCCCTTGCATCAGGATGCCTGCCTGGCCCCCACCTTATAGGCCAGGAGTTGCCAACGCAGCACCTGTGGGAACCAATATTTCCACTAGTGTCTCCTGTGCCACTTGTGAAAGGCCTCAGTACATATCCCTTCAGAAATCCACAATGCATGAGAGACTGTATGCTCTTCCCGATCTGTTCCTGCTTACACAGGTTTGGCCTCTCCTACATGCCCCCATGACAGCCATTTTTGACTGGTATCCATGACACTTGTTTTCCCTGATCTTTTGCCTGGAAATATTTTTACTTTGTTTTAGTTTCTTGTTCTGTTATTTTTATTAACATTGTTTCTTTAATCGCATTCGGAAATTCTCATCATCAGTTGTCGCAGACTGAGTGCTCCTTGCTTATAATCTCAGAGAACATGGGAATCAGTAGAAGGCTCGGGAACAGCCAAGAACACAGGTAAGGTCGCCAGGTGCAAAAGAGGAGACACCCCCTGCACCTTTAAGGATTGTGTAGATGAGACAGTTTCAACAGGTTATCATGGAAGCTACACCCTGCTGAAACTCCATATCCTACACAAATGTTAAAGGTGCAGAAGCCCTCTCTTCTTCTGCATCTGGACACCCTAAAACCAGAAGATGGTCTATATTATTATTATTATTTATTAAATTTACATCCTGCCCTTCCTCCCAAAGGGAGCTCAGGGCATCAAACAGATGATAAAGCACTAAAAACATCTCAATAACAACATCTTAAAAACATCTTTAGAAATAATTTCAGTATGGAAAACCATTACAATACTGTAGCAGGTATGGGGAACCTGTGGCCCTCCAGATGTCGCTGGATTACAGCTCCCATCATCCCTAACCACTGACTGTGGTGGCTAAAAGCTGATGCTCAACAACATCTGGAGGACCATGGGTTCCCCGCCCTGGTCTATAGCAATGGTTCCCAACCTTTCTGAGTACGGGACCCCCTCAACCAGAACTGTCACTAGAAGCTAAAATGATGAAACTGAGGTTATCATACTTTGGACACATCATGAGATGTGGACCCATCTTTGGACACATCATGTCTGATTCACTAGAAAAGACTATAATGCTGGGAAAAACAGAAGGGAGTAGAAAAAGAGGAAGGCCAAACAAGAGATGAATTGATTCCATAAAGGAAGCCACAGACCTGAACTTACAAGATCTGAACAGGGTGGTTCACGACAGATGCTCTTGGAGGTCACTGATTCATAGAGTCGCCATCAGTTGTAATCAACTTGAAGGCACAAAACAACAACTGTAACCTCAAAAAATTTTGTGACAACCCCCCGCACATGTGAATTGTTGCTCCTGCTGCTGCTACTCTGGCCATCACCACAATTTGCAGGTCAGAAACAGAGGCAGAAGAGAGAGAGAGAAATCTGCACGGTAGGAAATTAAAACCCAATAAATGTGTAATAAATTTAAACACGTGGTTCACACAAGCCTATATGCAAAGTCAAAACAGGAGCAAACTTGGGCGCTGGGGGTGGGGGCAGGTGAGTGGGCAGAGAGAGAAATATAAGAGTGATAGAAGTAATGTGAAGGGAGGGGGCAGGCTTAGAGGGAGGAAAGGTGTGTCAAGTTGTGGGTGGGGGAGAGGTTTGGTGGGTCAGAAGAAGGCTGCAAATTAGAGGCGGTAGCAGCTGCAAGAGTGAAGAGGAGCAGATGCATGGGAGGGAGGACACTCAGGACATGAGGGCAGGGAGGGGAGGAGCGAAGAACGGTTGGAGTAAAGTGGGCTGCATGTCCACCCTAGGTGCTTCCTTTCTCAGAGTGACCTGTGGTGGCAGCAGGGCTGTGGAGTCGGTACATCAAACCTTCGACTCCTCTATTTTTCTACTGTCCAACTCCGACTCCTTCATAAATGGCAAATGTATATTAATTTATTAATATTAATATTAAAACATTAATTTCATTTTGAAGCCAGAGTCCGTACATTTCTACCGACTCCGACTCCACCCAAAATTGCTTCCGACTCCACAGCCCTGGGTGGCAGTGAGACCTCAAAACAAATGCACATGGCCCCACTCCTTTTCCTGACTCTCCGCTCCTGTTCCCTTACACCAAAGGGAGGGGGTCCCGCAGAAGGGAGAAGAGGGAAGCAGACGGTGAACGTGAAGGTGGAATCCTCCTCAGCTGCCGCCTTTCTCTCCCTCTCCATCTGAGGCAAAGGGGTGAGGAGTTCTTTTCTCTCCCTCACTCCCCCCATCATCACCCCCTTCCCCTTAGGCTGGTCAAGGCCTGTGTGGGACTACAGGAAAATGCAGGGGGATTAGAGAGTGTGCTGCCGCTGCTGCGTGCCTCTTTCTAAGTCATTCACATTGCAGGAGTCTAGCAGGTTATGGGAAGGGGTTGCGAGAAGGCCAAAGGACCCCCCCTCCCACCCCACACCTCCCACTCAGTACATATTTGCCGCCATGTCTGTGTTCTCCTTCTGCTATTGCTGCTGCTACACCGGTAGTAAAGGCTGGGGCGACCCTTCTCCATAAGGGGTTAAGGAGGTGGGAGCGCAGGAGAAGCAATCAGCAGCTGGTCTCCTTGAGGGGCAGGGTAAAGAGCCGGGAACGGAAGCGGCTCGCACTTGCTCAGTTTGTTTCAGCTGTCCTGAAGGTTTTTTTTAAAAAATTAACAAATAATTCCTCTCTTGGCTCTTCGCACACACACACACCCCAGGATGACTCTCCAGCCCCTCGGACCACAAGCTGGGATACTGGTCTATAGCCGTCCCAATGCTAGGTGAGTTTTTCTTCCTCTGCCGCCAAATGTTATTTCATTCATTCATCTTATTTCCCTCTGTTAATTTGCAAACTGCTCAGCAGGTAAACCATACACTTGTTCAGGATGAGACCTAAAAAAGGATCTACCTCCCTAACTGCTCACTGGCTTCAGTTTCCTATTCATTTCATACAAGGCTCTCCCCACCCCCATTCTGTCCTTACAACAGCTCTGTGCGGTTGGTTAGGCTGAGAGAGTGTGTGACTGGCCCAATGAGACCCAGAGCACTTCACGGCCAAGTTGCGATTTGAACCAAGGACTCCCTGGGGTTCTATAAAACCCAGATATTCTGCGGATATCATTTTGTAAACAATGAATGAATTAAATTTTGTGCAAGTAAAAATAAACTGAGATAAAATTGGTTATATAGTACTTGGAATGAACTAGTTTCGTTTAGCAAAGTTCACTGAATTAGTTCAAAAACCTCTGAACTACACCTGAAAGTAGTTCCTATCATTGCCTGGTGAACTGAACATGAATTCAGTTCTTTTTGAGGTAGAATGATTTCTAGTTCATCTTTGAGTTCATTTACTTATCTGTGATTTTTACTTTTTAGACGCTTTGGGCCTTTAAGCTTAAAGATCACAATTGCTGGAAAAAACAAACTATTCACATTCACTGTTTTAATGTTTTCCTTGTCTTCATCAATATATTCTACACTGTACCACAATAGCTTGTTACATTCTGAATGCTGAAAAAAACTGAGGATTATTTGGATGAGCCCAAAATTGAAATGTGAACTGAACCAAACTAGTTCATTTTGTAAAGGGAGAGATGTGAACTGGGATTAGTTCCTTTGGGACATGTTGAACATGTACTAGAACTAGTTCCTTTTAAAAACAAACTTTTCAAGCTCTGATTTTATCATAGTTACCGACTTTTATATTGTTTCCATCTCCAAATGTTGTACTTAATAGGTTTTTAGGTCAGACTTTGCCAACAAGGTCAGCCATGCTGACTGGGGCTGATAAAGGAGTTCAAAACATTTGGAGAGCACCATGTTGGTGAAGGCTGTTTTAGGTGCACAGATCCTTACCCTGCAAGCTGGCATCTCCCTCACCCTCCATGTAGGGCTGGATCTTCACAGTTGCCTCTGCCAACAGCTCTCGTACCTGAAACAAAAGTGAGGACAGAGCAACAGGTTTGGGTCAAATTCTGACTATTGTACCACCCGGGACTCAAAACAAGAATCTCAGTGCAACCGGGCTGGCAGGCACCAAAGCTGAGCTTCTCTCCCTAATATTTTGCAGACTGGTTATTAATTTCTAAATTTCCTCCATTCAAGAGCTCAGAAGTGGCTAATACCAAGAAAATTTAAAACTAGCAAGCATTATTATTATGTATTAAACATATCTGGACAAGAGGCTTCTTCTCATTCTCAGTCATTTGTCCATCACCTTTCAGAAAGGACACAATAACGACATTTTAAGTTACTCCCTACGGTCAGTCCCTACAGAAATGAGGGTGCCACAGCATCTGTTTGCCCTGATGCACAGCCTATACTCTGGACAAGAGGCTACTGTAAGGACAGAATATGGAGAAACTGATTGGTTCCCCATCGGAAAGGGTGTGAGACAGGGGTGTATTTTATCACCCTATTTGTTTAATCTAGATGTAGAACATGTACAGACAGCAGGATTGGACCAAGATGAAGGAGGTGTGAAAATCGGAGTGAGAAATATCAATAATTTAAGATATGCAGACAATACCATACTAGTAGCAGAAAGCAATAATGATTTGCAATGAATGCTGATGAAAGTTAAAGAGGAAAGCACAAAAGCAGGACTACAGCCGAACATCAAGAAGACTAAAGTAACAACAACAGAAACTTTATGTAACTTTAAAGTTGACAATGAGGACATTGAACTTGTCAAGGATTATCAATACCTCGGCACAGTCATTAACCAAAATGGAGACAATAGTCTAGAAATCAGAAGAAGGCTAGGACTCGGGAGGGCAGCTATTAGAGAACTAGAAAAGGTCCTCACATGCAAAGAGGTATCACTGAACACTAAAGTCAGGATCATTCAGACCATGGTATTCCCAATCTCTATGTATGGATGTGAAATTTGGACAGTGAAAAAAGTGGATAAGAGAAAAAAACTCATTTGAAATGTGGTGTTGGGGGAGAGCTTTGCGCATACCATGGACTACGAAAAAGACAAATAATTGGGTGTTAGAACAAATTAAACCAGAACTGTCAGTAGAAGCTAAAATGATGAAACTGAGGTTATCATACTTTGGACACATCATGAGAAGACATGATTCACTAGAAAAGACAATAATTCTGGGGAAAACAGCAGGGAGTAAAAAAGAGGAAGGCCAAACA
Source organism: Rhineura floridana (assembly GCF_030035675.1). Classification (NCBI taxonomy): domain Eukaryota; kingdom Metazoa; phylum Chordata; class Lepidosauria; order Squamata; family Rhineuridae; genus Rhineura; species Rhineura floridana. The sequence goes on from NC_084482.1 coordinate 200,056,012, forward strand.
AGAGATGGATTGATTCCATAAAGGAAGCACAGACCTGAGCTGAACTTACAAGATCTGAGCAGGGCGGTTCATAACAGATGCTCTTGGAGGTCACTGATTCATAGGGTTGCCATAAGTCGTAATCGACTTGAAGGCACATAACAACAAAACAACAATATAATATAATTCGCCTTTCACCAAGAGGTCTCAGGGTAGAATTACATATACTCAGAACCAGTGTGGTGTAGTGCTTAAGGTGCTGGACTATGACCTGGGAGACCAGGGTTCGAATCCCCACACAGCCATGAAGCTCACTGGGTGACCTTGGGCCAGTCGCTGCCTCTCAGCCTCAGAGGAAGGCAACGGTAAACCCCCTCTGACTACTGCTTACTATGAAAACCCTATTCATAGGGTTGCCATAAGTCGGGGTCAACTTGAAGGCAGTTTCCATTTCAAACCAGCAAAATTAAACAATTAAATTAAAACACCTATAACCAACAGAAGAATACAGTAAACAATATATCAAGATAAGAGAAATGATCTCACACAGGGCTGACCCCCCCCGCCCCCCCAGCCTGGCAAGTCAGAGTGCATAGTACTCAAGGCTGGCAAAATTATTTGACACCTGAGGCAGGAAATCTCACAAATGCCTCTCCCCATCCCTCCAGTAAAATACAACAAATTAAATAAATCACAATTTGCTGCCCTTTTATGACACCCAAAATAAGCGGACAGGTTGCCGCCTTATTCTGCCCAATGATAGGGCTGGCCTATGTTCACAGTAGCAGAAATCATCACCCCAGTCAACTGCCAGTCAATGGAAGCTGCTTAAAAAACAAAAGGGCAGGGGGTGGGGTGTTGCAGCTGGGAAGGGAAGGGTTTAACCTCCCTGTGAATGGGAGGAGGGAAAAGATTCTTAGTGTGGCCACATCTGCACCACACATTTAAAGCACTATTATGAAACAGTCACAGTTTTCTGTGACAGAATCCTGGAAACTATAGTTTGTTAAGGGTGCTGAAAGTTGTTAGGAGACCCCTCACAGAGCTATAATCCCCAGCACCCTTGACAAACTACAGTTCCTAGGATTCTTTGAGGGAAACCATGACTGTTCAAAGTAGTATAAGAGTGCTATAAATGTATGATGTGGATGTGACCTGTAACAGCCTAAATTTGTGTAACTGTAATTAACACATATTCTTTCCCTGTCTACCTCTGGCTCCATTTCCCTCCCCCTTCCTCTGTTTCGCCTATGTCCAATTTCACACGATAAGCTCCTCAGGGCAGGGACCCGACATCTTGCATTCTGTAAAGTGCTGCCCACACTGACGACATTATATATATAAAATAATAATAATATCTCTTGTTTGTTGCTTCAAGGGCCTTTGGTAGTATTCACATAAACATTAAGATTACAAGCAGGATTCTCAAAATTCTAGTTATACTTGTTTTGTCTTGTAATTTTCAATGTTATTGTTTTCCACTTTGGAAAATACTACTAAACAAAAAATTTTTAAAAGGAAATAAAATTCTAATTACCAACCTTCTGTTGATCTTCAGCATCCCGGTAGCCAAATACCCCAAAGCCCTCAAGCTGCCTTCTCACATTGCCAGTGTCTCTGGCTACAGTCTCTCCCTTTACTTTCCCAGACAGGTCCGAGTTGCAGTAGACCTCTTGGGATTCTCTGCTGAGCCCTCCTGGCAAAGTGTGGGCCACCTTTTCCCTTCCAGGCTGCTGGCTGGCATCAGACAATCTCTTGAAGGGGGCCTTTATGCTCTCAGCATTGCCACCCTGTGGGTGAGCAGCCACTGGTGAGTGTCTCCATCTAGGATGATGGGACTTGACTGGCATCGTGAATTCCTGCCACTGTGGTGGCCAGCACCGGCCAAGAAGCCCACTGATTGGTTCTTGTTGATCTTCTTGTGGGTCTGCCCCAGTTAGAAATTTGCAAATGGTGCCAACCTGGACCTCACAGCAGGCCCTTTCTCCTGCCTCTGACCTCTCTGCTGATCCAAGCACAGTGGCATCCTCCTCCTCCTCCTCCATCTTTATTTCAAGCTGGGCATCCTGCACTGGAAATGAAATGAAATTAACACTTTGTTAAAACAAGCCCCAGCCACAATACTGGATTAATTGGGGAGAACCTCCTGAAAACATGAGTAAATTCCGTTGCCGCTGTTATAAAGGCAACTTGTCGGCACTTGCCAGCTGCATTTGCTGTTAGCAGTAGTGATTTCTATTTCGGTAACACATGTCAAGCATGCAAAGCGCATGACATACATTATCACAGAAATCCTTTTCGGCCACTGCTATTATCCCCAACGTGCAAGCGTTCCCATACTGTGGCCTGTGGACTACCAGTGGTCCCCAAGTTTCATTCCAGTGGTCTGCAGCATGCCCACATTAAATATGCACGTTTATTTTTTCATTGTATTGCAGAGAATGCACATTACAAGGCTATAAAAAACAGTATAAGAAATAAAAGAAGCAACAAAAATTAAATTCAGACTCATACAGTATCCAGCACGGCATGTTACAATTGTTACAAAGGGCAGAAAAAATAATTAAATGGTCTGCCAAGACCCTCAGCAATTTTCAGGTGGTCCATGGGGGACCACGCCATAGTACAAATGGAAGCTGAAGCCAAGAGGCAGTGATGGCCACCACCTGGATGACTTCAAAAGAGGATTAGGCAGACTCATGGAGGATGCGGCTATCAATGGCTACTAGCCACGGTGGTGAGGGCTCTGCCTCATTGGAGGTAACATGCTTCCAAATACCAGCTGCTGGAAACAGCAAGAGGGGAGTGTGCTGTTGAGCTGAGGTCCTGCTTGCGGACTTCCCAGACACATCTGGTTGGCCACTGTGAGAACAGGATGCTGGACTAGATGGGCCACTGGCCTGATCCAGCAGGCTTTTCTTTGTTATTCCACTCCTAATCCAAGGAATGTAGAGCAGCATGCATGGTTCAACTTCTTTTTTGTACTAACAAAAGGTAGGTTTAACAGAGAGGAAGTGATTGGCCCAAGATCACCCACTCAGATCCATGGCTGAGAGGGGCTTAAATCCACTCAAAGCCCAACACTCTAGCCCAGGAGTTTCCAAACTTCCCCCCCCCCATGCACCACTTGAAATTATTTTTCTGCTTGTTGTGACAATTGTAATGCGCTGTCCTAGATGCTGTAGGATTTTTCATTGTATATTTACTGCTTCTTTTATTTATAGCATTACAATTTATAGCATTACAATTTGCATTCCCTAGAATACAGATTGCAACACAATAAAACGCAATGTAAGAAATAGAAGACGCAATAAAAACACAATGAAAAATCTGTATGGATATTTAATGTGGACATGCCACAGACCACCTGATTGGTGCTCACAGACCACTGGTGGTCCACAGGCCACAGTCTGGGACCCCCTGTTCCAACCACTACATCACACATGCAGAAGGTCCCAAGTACAGTCTCTGGCATCTCCAAGTAGGGCTGGGAAAAAGACTCCTGCCTGAAACTCTGGAGAGCCACCGCCAGTCAGTGTAGACAATACTGAGCTAGATGGACCCACGGTCTGACTCGGCATAAAGCAGCTTCCTAAGTATGATGGGAAGAATCATATGTCAATGCCCATTTGCTGTCTCCTGTTGCTTAGCCCCCATCAGTCCTTTTCATTCTAATTCTCTTACGTGCAAAGCTTTTGGATGTCGCTCCGTTCCTGATTTGCTATGGAGCAGGACCCTTGGAGAAGCTGCCCAGAGACTGGCATTTCCTGCTCCCTAGAGTCTCTTTATTTGCAGGGGTACAGTCATCTGGAGTCTTAGGGGCTCTTACACCCCTTACTTTTTTGAAAGCAGGGTCCCAATGTCTCCAGCATCTTACAAGCCAATCAGCATGAAAGGGAACTGAGAGACACAGAGAAGACTCTTCTCAGTAGCTAACACTACCCCCCTTTCATGCTTATTGGCTCCTAGGGATGTGCATTGTTGTGGAGTAGGCACAAACAAGGATCTCATTCTCAACCCAGCGGCAAAAAAGGGGGGAGGGGCGTGGCTGTGACTACACTTCTGCACGTCTGAATTTGTTACTACACCACTGTCTATTTGTGACCCAGCCTTTTCCCTCTTTTTCCAGCAATCATGAGGTTTCCCTGCTTTTCCCCACTCCTGCGCCTTCAGTTCTCCCCTCTTTTGCTTTCACTCACCCCCTTTTTCCAGCCTCTGTAGTGCAGGCTGCGATCTACGCTCACAATTGTTATAACACCCAAAAGCCGCGGGGGTGGCGTGGTGGAAAGGGAGAAGGCGGGACATGAAAAGTCTTCCGCTTCGTTTCTTTCCTTTTTTTAAAAAAAATTACATCTACCCAATCACACAATTCCTGCGCTCCTCCCCCTCTAGGAATTTCAGCTCTGTTTGTTTAACTGTTTGAGAATCTTTGAGGGGGAGAGAACTGAGTGCATAAAGAGTGAAGAAGGCTGCCAGTCCGCCATAAAAATGCGTAAGCGGACCTGCTCCTGAATCTGTTGCAGAGAGGCTTTGATCTGCAGAAACCAGCTTTCTGATGGCATGGAGCTGAAGAGGGCCACTCACTCACTGAAGGGCCGTGGCTCAGTGGCAGGGCATCTGCTTTGCAGGCAGAAGGTGCCTGGTTCAGTTCCTGGCATCCCTAGGTAGGGTGGGGAAATCCCTGGAGAGCCTCCGCTAGTCAGTGTAGACAATACTGAAGTAGATAGATCAATTGTCTGATTTCACTATAAGGCAACTTCCTGGGTTCCTGTGCTGCACATCAAAGTGGAAGCCGGGCCTGGCAACCAAGAGGTCTTCTGTATCTTTAAAAGTTGTGCAGGGGGAAGGGAGAATTCCACCTTGTGGTTTTTCCCATTACAGAGTTGCAAGAACACCTGCAGTTGGCTGACTTTCTCTTCTCCTAAAGATACAGGATCAGTCTCAGGCCCTGAACCTGGCAACCCTATTAGGAACCTAGAGACTGCCTTATACTGAGTCAGACCATTGGTCCATCCAGCTCAGTATTGTCTACTCTGAATGACAGTGGCTCTCCAGGGTTTCAGGCCAGGGGCATTCCCAACCCTACCTGGAGATGCCATTGTGGACTGAACCCGGGACCTTTTGCATACAAAGCAGATGCTCTGCCATCGAGCTACGGCCCTTCCTTTTCATTCCTCATGGATCCAAAACTGATACCGCTTAGGGAATTTTACCTCATGATAACTTGTTACTCATCTACAGCAGGGATGAGGAACTTGTAGTCCAACGACATCTGGAGGGCCACAACTCCCATTGGGCTCAGCCAGCACAGCCAATGGGGGTTGTAGTCCAACAACAATTGGTGGTTTACAGGAGGGAAAATGGACTGCCTTCAAGTCGATCCCGACTTATGGCGACCCTAGGGTTTCATGGTAAGCGGTATTCAGAGGGGGTTTACCATTGCCTGCCTCTGAGGCTGAGGGACAGTGACTGGCCCAAGGTCCTCCAGTGAGCTTCATGACTGTGTGGAGATTTGAACCCTGGTCTCCCAGGTCATAGTCCAGCACCTTAACCACTACACCACACTGGCTCTCTTTACAGGAGGTAGCGGCTATTTTTATTTCAAGTACCTCCTGATTTGGCAGTTGATCTGACTTGAGATAATCTGCATAGCCACGCCACGGAAGACTGATGGGATGCCTGTGCCTGCGTGTGACACCTTGTGTTTGCAGCCCCCTTCCTGCAGGCACAGCAACCCATGGATCTGCTCCCTCACCTATTGATCTTGCCCTTATAGCACACAATCCTATTTTATTTATTATTACACTTAGGTCCCACCTTTTCTCCAGTGACGCTCAAGGTGGTGTAGAGAGATGGTTCTCTTCCTCCCGATTTTATCCTCACAACAATCCTGTGAGGTAAGTTAGGCTGAGAAACAGTGACTGTCCCAGGGTCACCCAGTGAGCTTCATGGCCAAGCGGGAATTTGAACGCCAGTCTCCCAGGTCCCAGTCCGACACCACTATGCCACAGCGGCCACATAATCCTATGCATGTTTACCTGGAAGGTCCAGCGTGTGTTCAATAGGACATACCCCCTAGTAAATGTGCGTTGAGGATTTGCAACTTTAACCGGGTTCAAGCAGTTCTTCCTTTTAAATCCTCCTAAGGCAAATAAAAGCATCTCATACACACCATACATTTAAAACACGCACGTAAAGCACATCCCCCCCCCCAAAAAAAGAATCCTGGGAACTGTAGTTTGTTAAGAGCGCCAGGAATTGTAGCTCTGTGACTCCAAAAGGCTAAGAAATCCAACAGGCTCTTTCCCACGGTGATGGAGGAGGAGGAGGAGGAGGAATCCGCTCGCCCTTTTACGAGTTCCCTTCTGCAACTCATCTCGGT